>NC_057802.1:162172727-162218501 GCF_018294505.1 Triticum aestivum
CGCGCGCCGATAGGCTGCGGGCGGCGGCGGAGATATTTCCGGCCCCGGGCGGACGTGTCCGACGGCGCGGAGGAGCGGGTTAGGGTTTTGGACTGCGAGAATTTCGGGGGGTCTCACAAATATATAGCTAGAGGGAGCTAGGAGAGTCCAAATGAGGTGCGGTTTTCGTCCACACGATCGTGATCGAACGACCTAGAGCATGGAAGAGAGTTTGGTGGGTTTTGGGCTGGTTTTTAGGGGGGTTTTGCTGGACACTCAAATGGACTTTGCGGATGCCCGGTTAACCGTTGGAGTACCAAACGACCTTCAAATGGAACGAAACTTGACCGGTAGTCTCCGGGTGATATATTAAAGCCACTTGACAAGCCTCGGTCCATTCCGAGAAAGTTTGACACCCGCACGCGAAAGAAAACAAGAGGGGTGCACCGGAGGAGATAGGAGCGCCGGATTGCAAAACGGACAACGGGGAAAATGCTCGGATGCAAGAGACGAACACGTATGCAAATGCAATGCACAAGATGACATGATAAGAAAATGCATGACATGACAAAATGCAAAAACGAATAACAAAACCCGACCACGGAGGGGAAATCATAACACATAGCCAGAAATGGCAAGAGTCGGAGATACAAATATGGCAAGTTACATCCGGGGTGTTACAACACTCCACCACTACGAGAGGATCTCGTCCCGAGATCTAGGACTGAAAGAACTCCGGATATTCGGAACGGAGATGGTCCTCGCGTTCCCAGGTGGCTTCCCGGTCGGAATGGTGCGACCACTTCACTTTCAGGAATTTGATTGACTTGTTGCGAGTCTTGCGCTCAGTTTCTTCAAGAATAGCAACGGGGTGCTCATGATAAGACAAATCTTCTTGGAGGTCAATCTCTTCGAAGTTGATAGTGCGCTCAGGCGTCTTGAAGCACTTGCGGAGCTGTGACACGTGGAACACGTCGTGCACGTTCGCGAAGTTGGAAGGAAGCTCAAGTTGATAGGCGAGGTCGCCTCTTTTGCCAACGATCTTGAAAGGACCCACGTATCTAGGGGCAAGCTTCCCTTTGATACCGAAGCGACGAGTGCCTTTCATTGGAGAGACGCGGAGGTAGACATGGTCTCCGATCTCGAAAGCCAAATCACGATGCTTACTATCATAGTAACTCTTCTGACGCGACTGCGCGGCTTTGAGATTATCATGGATGACTTTACACATTTCTTCAGCTTCAGTGATTAAGTCATTGCCAAGAAGTTGGCGTTCACCAGTCTCTGACCAATTGAGAGGAGTACGACACTTTCTGCCATAGAGAATCTCGAATGGGGCCTTGCCCGAACTTGCTTGGAAGCTGTTGTTGTAGGAGAATTCGGCATATGGAAGACAATCTTCCCATTTCATGCCAAAGGAAATGACACAAGCCCTGAGCATATCTTCAAGAATTTGATTGACTCGCTCGACTTGGCCACTAGTTTGGGGATGGAAAGCTGTGCTGAAGCGAATGTTTGTGCCCATGGCCTTCTGGAAGGAGTCCCAGAACTTAGAGGTAAAGATGCTTCCACGATCAGAAGAAATCAATTGTGGAATGCCATGCAAAGAGAAAATTCTGGAGGTGTATAGCTCTGCCAGCTGAGCTGCTGTGATGGATTCTTTGATTGGAAGGAAATGAGCCATTTTAGAGAGCTTGTCAATGACAACAAAGATAGCATCATTTCCGCGCTTGGACTTTGGAAAACCAGTCACGAAGTCCATTTCGATATGATCAAACTTCCATTCTGGGATAGCAAGAGGTTGAAGGAGACCAGCTGGTCGTTGGTGTTCTGCTTTCACTCTTCGACAGACATCACATTCATTCACGAATTGAGCGATCTATCACTTCATTCGAGTCCACCAATACGACTGCTTGAGGTCATGATACATCTTCGTACTTCCAGGATGAATGGACAGGAGAGAATTGTGCGCCTCGTTCATTATGACTTTCCTTAGATCACCTTTAGGAACCACAATCTGGTCCTCGAAGAACAAAGTGTCTCTGTCATCAATGCGATAGCACTTGTATTTGGAAAGACCCTTGTCGATACCACGTTTCACCTTCTTCACCATGGCATCAACGAGTTGTGCCTCACGAATTTGATCTTCCAAAGTAGGAGAGACTATGAGGTTGGCAAGAAAGCCTTGAGGAACAACTTGGAGATTCAGCTTGCGGAAAGCTTCACAAAGATCCGGTTGGAAAGGCTTGAGAATTAAGCTGTTACAAATATATAGCTAGAGGGAGCTAGGAGAGTCCAAATGAGGTGCGGTTTTCGTCCACACGATCGTGATCGAACGACCTAGAGCATGGAAGAGAGTTTGGTGGGTTTTGGGCTGGTTTTTTAGGGGGGTTTTCCTGGACACTCAAATGGACTTTGCGGATGCCCGGTTAACCGTTGGAGTACCAAACGACCTCTAAATGGAACGAAACTTGACCGGTAGTCTCCGGGTGATATATTAAAGCAACTTGACAAGCCTCGGTCCATTCCGAGAAAGTTTGACACCCGCACGCGAAAGAAAACAAGAGGGGTGCACCGGAGGAGATAGGAGCGCCGGATTGCAAAACGGACAACGGGGAAAATGCTCGGATGCAAGAGACGAACACGTATGCAAATGCAATGCACAAGATGACATGATAAGAAAATGCATGACATGAAAAAATGCAAAAACGAATAACAAAACCCGACCACGGAGGGGAAATCATAACACATAGCCGGAAATGGCAAGAGTCGGAGATACAAATATGGCAAGTTACATCCGGGGTGTTACAGTACAAATCTGGAACCAACTCTCAACATATAAGTGAATGTCTTCGCGCTATGAGGTCAATGTCTTCTAAACTGATTTATCTTCAAAATCTTCTGAGAATGCATATGACCTCTTCCCCTTCCCTCGCATCTCTAATGCTGTCACTGGTACATGTCCATGGGAGAATCCCTTGGTTCTCATAGTCTGCATTCATTTGCAGAATTCTTACAGCATCATATCAACTCTCCCGAAGCCAGTTCCTGTCTGACCAGCAGACGGAAGCCTTTGACAGTGTTGAAGCCATTCAGTCTGAACTTCATGGCAACAGATAAGTCAGCAAGGAAGGGAGGCAGATAGCTCCGTGGGGGAACATCAAGAGATTTGCCACCTGACCTCTATGAGTTGTACAAGACAGATCCAGAGGAGGACTACAATCAACGCAAAACGCGAATCCAATGGATTCGAAGATATTGGGCAGAACAATGGTTCAAGTACAGGTTCGTGACCCAGGAATATGCTGAAAAGAATGCCATCAAGCGACCCTGGGGAGACATCTTGTACAAAAATCTTCCACCCAGGTCCAAAGCTGAAGCCATTGATCAAGGCTTCTACCCTTGCATGGTCCGTGGACCACAGCCTGCTGATGCCGACCCATCTTCTCTGCTATGGTGTCGTGACGACAATCTGTTCAAGCGCAACTTTCAGTTTGCCAAGAACTCGGCCAAAGAAAACAAGAAGTCGCGGGGAATAGACTTCAACCCAGGCCCATCTGCTCCTCGTGCCGATGGCACACGCGAAGCTGAACCCAATCTTGTTGGGCCCTTCTACAACCTAGAAGGTCTCATCACTCACATTATGGTTCAAGGGGCTGCCGTGGATCACTCTGCTGATGACGCTGACTCTGACGAAGCGCCTGCAACACCGAAGCCTAAGAAACTGAAGAAACCCAAGGCTTCGAAGCCTTCCACTGCACCAAGAGCTTCGCGAGCGAAGCCTCTGGCCACTGCTCCTCCTGCACCAAGTGTGCAGTCTGAAGATCTCTCACGCATCTCCAAGTCTGAGAAGAAGAAGAAAAAGCCCGTGCACACCACTGGTCAAGCACTGACTCCTGCTGTTGTTCTAAGAAATGAGAACGACGCCATTGATCTGTCGAGTGACGACGATCTTGCTGATGATGCTCTTGAGCTGCTGATAAAGAGCAAGCAAGAGGCGGAAATCTTCAATGATTTGCCTCTCTTTGACGTGGAAGTATTGAACAATTTCATTGATGAGTGGTTTGACACCCCCAATCTCAGCTTTGATGATCTACAACTCCCCATTGGCCTTAGCGTCTCCTTCCATGGCGCCATTGCTCCTGAGCTGGCTCTTGCTAAGAAAATCGTTGAACTGAAGCACAAGATTGACTATGAAAAGGCTCAGTTCAAGAAGCATGTGGCCAAGCTCAGCGTGACAGACGTCCAAAACTTCAAGACCATGATGCATGAGCTCAAGGAGGCGTTTCACAAGAAGCGTGATGAAGCCAAAGGTTCTCGAGAGCGCATGAAGCTCTTGGCTGCCAAGTGTGTTCAAGCCTACAACGAAGCTGAGAAGCGCAAGGCACTTGGGTGTCCTGTCATCGACCCCAAGATGGCTGCCAAGCAGAAGAAGCCTATTATGGACCAAGCTGAAGCATCCAGGCGGGAAGAACCTCGCATTGTCTTCCCCGCTGGTATGACAGGCGTGAAGCCTAAGGTCCCCACAGCGGCTTCAGAGCTTCAGAAAACAAGGGCAGCTGAAGCCAAAGCCAGAAAGCGCAAGACCAAGAACACAACTGATGAAGCTCCACCTGCCAAGAAGCGTAAAACCAAGAAGAAAGATCGGGCTGCTCCCACAGAGCCCCTTGTTATCGAGCCAATTTCTGTTGCTCGTCCTGCATCTACACATCAAGAGCGTCGTTTGATAGTTCATGAGCCTGCTTCCCCAGAGGCTCCTGAAGCTGAAGACATTCCAGCTGTCAACCCTATCGCAGCTGAAGACATTGGTCACCAAGACAATGTAGAAGATGATGAAGTCCTTCCTCAGATCGAGCACAATGTGGTATCATCGCCTGTTCTCACGAACAGCGAACTCATCAGCATTGGTCGTCCTTTGACGCCAATCGCTCAGGATGATTCATGGGCTGATCACCCTCAAGACTCCCCCCGTCAAGCAGAAACTCCAACTACTCCCCCAACTCAAGTCACCACTCCGGTGCTTGAAGATGAAGACTTTGTGGCCCAGACAACTCCATCTCCACAAGCGTCGCCAGTGTTTCGCAGGCTTCGCAAAGGACCAAGGCCACAAGTCACTCTTTCGAGTGTTCCAGAAGGAGAAGAGCACCACTCCGTATCTCGCCAAGTATTTCCTGAAGCCTCTCCTACTGCGAACATCCCCGAGTCTGAAGCCAAAGAGGCTGAAGATATTCTGGCTGCATCAACCGATGAACAAGAAGAGCCAAGAGATGAAGAAGAACGTGTTGCTACACCCCCAACCAACCCTGAAGTTGTTCTCGAGGAGAACGTGTCCGACCCTCCAGCTACTCGAGTGGAGGTTGATAACATTGCGGCGACCACCAACACCAACATTGAAGTCAATGACGTTGTCATGGCTGACGATAATGTGGCGCCTCAAGTTAATGTGGTGCCCGAAGTGATTGCACCTGAAGCCAATGCTGCACCTGATGCAAATCTGCAGCCTGAAGTCAATGCCACTGCCACTGCCACTACTCATGTACCACCTCCAAGACCACACACCATCGAGCAAGCATATGATCATGGTCAGCTGGTCACTGTAAGATGGCCCATTCTGGTTCCTCCACCTGCTGCTGGTCCGCAATTTGACTATCATGTCGAGCACAGGCCTCAGGTCCAGAAGCCTAAGCCAAGACTGTTGGGGATCGTAGCAGAATTTAAAAAATTTCTACGCATCACCAAGATCCATCTATGGAGTATACTAGCAACGAGGGGAAAGGAGTGCATCTACATACCCTTGTAGATCGTGAGCGGAAGCGTTCCAATGAACGGGGTTGATGGAGTCGTACTCGCCGTGATCCAAATCACCGATGACCGAGTGCCGAACGGACGGCACCTCCGCGTTCAACACACGTACGGAGCAGCGACGTCTCCTCCTTCTTGATCCAGCAAGGGGAAAGGAGAGGTTGATGGAGATCCAGCAGCACGACGGCGTGGTGGTGGAAGTAGCGGGGTCTCGGCAGGGCTTCGCCAAGCTTCTGCGAGAGGGAGAGGTGTTGCAGGGGGAGAGGGAGGCGCCAGGGGCTGTCATGCTGCTGCCCTCCCTCCCCCCCACTATATATAGGCCCCCTGGGAGGGGGGGGCGCCGGCCTCGATCCCATCTGCAAGGGGGGGTGCGGCGGCCAGGGGGAAACTTACCCCCCAAGTCAGGTGGGGCGCCCCCCCACCCTAGGGTTTCCAACCCTAGGCGCAGGGGGAGGCCCATGGGGGGTGCCCCAGCCCACTAAGGGCTGGTTCCCTTCCCACTTCAGCCCATGGGGCCCTCCGGGATAGGTGGCCCCACCCGGTGGACCCCCGGGACCCTTCCGGTGGTCCCGGTACACTACCGGTGACCCCCGAAACTTTCCCGGTGGCCGAAACTTGACTTCCTATATATAATTCTTCACCTCCGGACCATTCCGGAACTCCTCGTGACGTCCGGGATCTCATCCGGGACTCCGAACAACTTTCGGGTTTACGCATACTAATATCTCTACAACCCTAGCGTCACCGAACCTTAAGTGTGTAGACCCTACGGGTTCGGGAGACATGCAGACATGACCGAGACGCCTCTCCGGTCAATAACCAACAGCGGGATCTGGATACCCATGTTGGCTCCCACATGTTCCACGATGATCTCATCGGATGAACCACGATGTCGAGGATTCAATTAATCCCGTATACAATTCCCTTTGTCAAACGGTATGTTTCTTGCCCGAGATTCGATCGTCGGTATCCCAATACCTTGTTCAATCTCGTTACCGGCAAGTCTCTTTACTCGTACCGCAATGCATGATCCCGTGACTAACGCCTTAGTCACATTGAGCTCATTATGATGATGCATTACCGAGTGGGCCCAGAGATACCTCTCCGTCACACGGAGTGACAAATCCCAGTCTCGATCCGTGCCAACCCAACAGACACTTTCGGAGATACCCGTAGTGCACCTTTATAGTCACCCAGTTACGTTCTGACGTTTGGCACACCCAAAGCACTCCTACGGTATCCGGGAGTTGCACGATCTCATGGTCTAAGGAAAAGATACTTGACATTGGAAAAGCTCTAGCAAACGAAACTACACGATCTTTTATGCTATGCTTAAGATTGGGTCTTGTCCATCACATCATTCTCCTAATGATGTGATCCTGTTATCAATGACATCCAATGTCCATAGTCAGGAAACCATGACTATCTGTTGATCAACGAGCTAGTCAACTAGAGGCTTACTAGGGACAGGTTGTGGTCTATGTATTCACACATGTATTACGATTTCCGGACAATACAATTATAGCATGAACAATAGACAATTACCATGAACAAACAAATATAATAATAACCATTTATTATTGCCTCTAGGGCATATTTCCAACAGTCTCCCACTTGCACTAGAGTCAATAATCTAGTTCACATCACCATGTGATTAACACTCACTGGTCACATCACCATGTGACCAACATCTAAAGAGTTTACTAGAGTCAACAATCTAGTTCACATCACTATGTGATTATCACTCAATGTGTTCTGGTTTGGTCATGTTATGCTTGTGAGAGAGGTTATTAGTCAACGGGTCTGAACCTTTCAGAATCGTGTGCTTTACGAATATCTATGTCATCTTGTGGATGCTACCACGCGCTATTTGGAGCCATTTCAAATAATTGCTCTACTATACGAATCCGGTTTACTACTCAGAGTCATCCGGATTAGTGTCAAAGTTCGCATCGACGTAACCCTTTACGACGAACTCCTTTCCACCTCCATAATCGAGAAAATTCCTTAATCCACTAGGTACTAAGGATAAGTTCGACCGCTGTCATGAGATCCTTTCCCGGATCACCATTGTACCCTCTTGACCAACTCATGGCAAGGCACACTACATGTGCGGTACACAGAATAGCATACTATAGAGCCTATGTCTAAAGCATAGGGGACGACCTTCGTCCTTTCTCTATCTTCCGCTGTGGTCAGGTCTTGAGTCTCACTCAATACTCACACCTCGTAACACAGCCAAGAACTCCTTCTTTGCTGATCTATTTCAAACTCTTTCAAAATCATGTCAAGGTGTGCTGTCTTTTGAAAGTATCATCAGGCGTCTTGATCTATCTCTATGGATCTTGATGCCCAATATGTAAGCAGCTTTATCCAGGTCTTCCTTTGAAAAACTCCTTTCAAACAACCCTTTATGCTTTCCAGAAATTTTACATCATTTTGGATCAACAATATGTCATTCACATATACTTATCAGAAATGTTGTAGCGCTCCCACTCACTTTATTGTAAATACAAGTTTCTAACAAACTTTGTATAAACCCAAAAACTTTGATCACCCCATCAAAGCGTATATTCTGACTCCGAGATGCTTGCTCTAATCCATGGAAGGATCGCTGGAGCTAGCATACCTTTTAGCATCCTTAGGATCGACAAAACCTTTCTGATTGTATCACATACAGCCTTTCCTTACGAAAACTGGTAAGGAAACTTGTTTTGACATCCATCTGCCAGATTTCATAAATGTAGCTAATGCTAACATGATTCCGACGGACCTAAGCATCGCTACGGATGAGAAAAACTCATCGTAGTCAACTCCTTGAACTTGTGAAAATACTCTTTGCCACAAGTCGAGCTTCATAGACGGTAACATTACCGTCCATGTCCTTCTTCTTCTTAAATATCCATTTATCTCAATGGTTGCCGATCATCGGGCAAGTTCACCAAAGTCCATGCTTTGTTCTGACACATGGATTCTATCTCGGATTTCATGGCCTCGAGCCATTCGTCGGAATATGGGCCCACCATCGCTTCTCCATAGCTCGTAGGTTCATAGTTGTCTAGCAACATGACTTCCAAGGCAGGATCACGCATTACTCTGAAGTAGTGCGCATCCTCGTCGTCCTACGAGGTTTGGTAGTGACTTGATCCGAAGTTTCATGATCACCATCATAAGCTTCCACTTCAATTGGTGTAGGTGCCACAGGAACAACTTCCTGTGCCCTGCTACACACTAGTTGAAGCGACGGTTCAATAACCTTATCAAGTCTCCACCATCCTCCCACTCAATTCTTTCGAGAGAAACTTTTCCTCGAGAAAGGACTCGTTTCTAGAAGCAATTACTTTTGCTTCCAGATCTGAAATAGGAGGTATACCCAACTATTTTTGGGTATTCTATGAAGATGCATTTATCCGCTTTGGGTTCGAGCTTATCAGCCTGAAACTTTTTCACATAAGCATCGCAGGCCCAAACTTTTAAGAAACGACAACTTAGGTTTCTATAAACGGTGTCGTCTCAACGGAATTGCGTGGTGCCCCTTTTAAAGTGAATGCGGTTGTCTCTAATGCCTAACCCATAAATGATAGTGGTAATTTGATAAGAAACATCATGGTATGCACCATATCCAATAGGGTGCAGTTATGATGTTCGGACACACCATCACACTATGGTGTTCCAGGCGGTATTAATTGTGAAACACTTTCCACAATGTCTCAATTGTGTGCCAAACTCGTATCTCAGATACTCATCTCTATGATCATATCACAGACATTTTATCCTCTTGTCACGACGATCTTCAACTTCACTCTGAAATTACTTGAACCTTTCAATAATTCAGACTAGTGTTTCATCAAGTAAATACACTCAGCATCTACTCAAATCATCTGTGAAGTAAGAACATAACGATATCCACTACATGCCTCAGCACTCATTGGACTGCGTACATCAAAATGTATTACTTCCAATAAGTTGCTCTCTTGTTCCATCTCACTGAAAACGAGGACTTTCAGTCATTTTGCCCATGTGGTATGATTTGCATGTCTCAAGTGATTCATAATCAAGTGAGTCCAAACGATCCATCTGTATGGAGTTTCTTCATGCATATATACCAATAGATATGGTTCGCATGTCTCAATCTTTTCAAAAATGAGTGAGTCGAAAGATCCACCTACATGGAGCTTCTTCATGCGTTCTACACCAATATGACTCAAGTGGCAGTGCCACAAGTATGTGGTACTATCATTACTATCGTATATCTTTTTGGCATGAACATGTGTATCACTACGATCGAGATTCATTTTAGGTGCAAGACCATTGAAGGTATTATTCAAATAAACAGAGTAACCATTATTCTCCTTAAATGAATAACCGTTTTGCGGTAAACATAATCCAATCATGTTCAACGCAAACACCAAATCTCGATGGTAGAGGGAGCATGCGATGCTTGATCACATCAACCTTGGAAACACTTCCAACACATATCGTCATCTCACCTTTAGCTAGTCTCCATTTATTCCGCGGCTTTTATTTCGAGTTACTAACACTTAGCAACCGAACCAGTATCTAATACCCTGGTGCTGCTAGGAGTACTAGTAAAGTACACATTCATATAACGTATATCCAATATACTTCTGTCGACCTTGCCTGCCTTCTCATCTACCAAGTATCTAGGGTAGTACTGCTTCAGTGACCGTTCTTCTCATTACAGAAGCACTTAGTCTCGGGTTTGGGTTCACCCTTGGGATTCTTCACTAGAGCAGCAAACGACTTGCTGTTTCATGAAGTATCCCTTTTGCCCTTGCCCTTCTTAAACTAGTGGTTTTACTAACCATCAACAATTGATGCTCCTTCTTGATTTCTACTCTCGCGGTGTCAAACATCGCGAATAGCTCAAGGATCATCATAATTATCCTTGATATGTTATAGTTCATCACGAAGCTCTACTAGCTTGGTGGCAGTGACTATGGAGAACTATCACTATCTCATCTGGGAGATTAACTCCCACTCGATTCAAGCGATTGTGGCACTCGGACAATCTGAGCACACGCTCAACGATTGAGCTTTTCTCCCTTAGTTTGCAGGCTTAAGAAACTTGTCAGAGGTCTCATACCTCTTGACGTGGGCACTAGTCTGAAATCCCAATTTCAGTCTTCGGAACATCTCACATGTTCTGTGATGTTTCAAAAACGTCTTTGGTGCCACAATTCTAAACCGCACTGAACTATCACGTAGTCATCAAAACGTGTATGTCAGATGTTTCGTAACATCTACACACGACGTTGAGGTTCAGCACACCGAGCGGTGCATTAAGGACATAAGCCTTCTGTGCAGCAATGAGGACAATCCTCAGTTTACGGACCCAGTCCGCATAATTGCTACTACCAACTTTCAACTAAATTTTCTCTAGGAACATATCTTAACCAGTAGAACTAAAGCGCAAGCTATGACATAATTTGCAAATACCTTTTTGACTATGTTCATGATAATGAAGTTCATCTGATTATGAACTCCCACTCAAATAGACATCCCTCTAGTCATCTAAGTGAAACATGATCCGAGTTTAACTAGGCCGTGTCCGATCATCACGTGAGACGGACTAGTCAAGATCGGTGAACATCTCCATGTTGATCGTATCTTCTATACGACTCATGCTCGACCTTTCGGTCCTCCGTGTTCCGAGGCCATGTCTGTACATGCTAGGCTCGTCAAGTCAACCTAAGTGTATTGTGTGTGTTCCGAGGCCATGTCTGTACATGCTAGGCTCGTCAACACCCGTTGTATTCGAACGTTAGAATCTATCACACCCGATCATCACGTGGTGCTTCGAAACAACGAACCTTCGCAACGGTGCACAGTTAGGGTGAACACTTTCTTGAAATTATTATAAGGGATCATCTTACTTACTACCGTCGTTCTAAGCAAATAAGATGCAAAAACATGATAAACATCACATTGAATCAAATAGTGACATGATATGGCCAATATCATCATGCTCCTTTGATCTCCATCTTCGGGGCACCATGATCATCTTCGTCACCGGCATGACACCATGATCTCCATCATCATGATCTCCATCATTGTGTCTTCATGAAGTCGTCACGCCAACGATTACTTCTACTTCTATGGCTAACGCGTTTAGCAACAAAGTAAAGTAATTTACATGGCGTTATTCAATGACACGCAGGTCATGCAAAACAATAAAGACAACTCCTATGGCTCCTGCCGGTTGTCATACTCATCGACATGCAAGTCGTGATTCCTATTACAAGAATATGATCAATCTCATACATCACATATATCATTCATCACATCTTCTGGCCATATCACATCACATAGCACTTGCTGCAAAAACAAGTTAGGCGTCCTCTAATTGTTGTTGCAAGTTTTTACGTGGTTTGTAGGTTTCTAGCAAGAACGTTTCTTACCTACGTATGACCACAACGTGATTTGCCAATTTCTATTTACCCTTCATAAGGACCCTTTTCATCGAATCCATTCCGACTAAAGTAGGAGAGACAGACACCCGCTAGCCACCTTATGCAACTTGTGCATGTCAGTCGGTGGAACCTGTCTCACGTAAGTGTACGTGTAAGGTCGGTCCGGGCCGCTTCATCCTACAATGCCGCCGAAACAAGAAAAGACTAGTAGCGGCAAGAAGAATTGGCAAACTCAACGCCCACAACTGCTTTGTGTTCTATTCGTGCATAGTAACTACGCATAGACCTGGCTCATGATGCCACTGTTGGGGATCGTAGCAGAATTTAAAAATTTTCTACGCATCACCAAGATCCATCTATGGAGTATACTAGCAATGAGGGGAAAGGAGTGCATCTACATACCCTTGTAGATCTTGAGCGGAAGCGTTCCAGTGAACGGGGTTGATGGAGTCGTACTCGCCGTGATCCAAATCACCGATGACCGAGTGCCGAACGGACGGCACCTCCGCGTTCAACACACGTACGGAGCAGCGACGTCTCCTCCTTCTTGATCCAGCAAGGGGAAAGGAGAGGTTGATGGAGATCCAGCAGCACGACGGCGTGGTGGTGGAAGTAGCGGGGTCTCGGCAGGGCTTCGCCAAGCTTCTGCGAGAGGGAGAGGTGTTGCAGGGGGAGAGGGAGGCGCCAGGGGCTTTCATGCTGCTGCCCTCCCTCCCCCCACTATATATAGGCCCCCTGGGAGGGGGGGCACCGGCCTAGATCCCATCTGCAAGGGGGGGGGCGGCCAGGGGGAAACTTACCCCCCAAGTCAGGTGGGGCGCCCCCCACCCACCCTAGGGTTTCCAACCCTAGGCGCAGGGGGGAGGCCCATGGGGGTTCCCCAGCCCACTAAGGGCTGGTTCCCTTCCCACTTCAGCCCATGGGGCCCTCCGGGATAGGTGGCCCCACCCGGTGGACCCCCGGGACCCTTCCGGTGGTCCCGGTACACTACCGGTGACCCCCGAAACTTTCCCGGTGGCCGAAACTTGACTTCCTATATATAATTCTTCACCTCCGGACCATTCCGGAACTCCTCGTGACGTCCAAGATCTCATCCGGGACTCCGAACAACTTTCGGGTTTACGCATACTAATATCTCTACAACCCTAGCGTCACCGAACCTTAAGTGTGTAGACCCTACGGGTTCGGGAGACATGCAGACATGACCGAGATGCCTCTCCGGTCAATAACCAACAGCGGGATCTGGATACCCATGTTGGCTCCCACATGTTCCACGATGATCTCATCGGATGAACCACGATGTCGAGGATTCAATCAATCCCGTATACAATTCCCTTTGTCAAATGGTATGTTACTTGCCCGAGATTCGATCGTCGGTATCCCAATACCTTGTTCAATCTCGTTACTGGCAAATATCTTTACTCGTACCGCAATGCATGATCCCGTGACTAACGCCTTAGTCACATTGAGCTCATTATGATGATGCATTACCGAGTGGGCCCAGAGATACCTCTCCGTCACACGGAGTGACAAATCCCAGTCTCGATCCGTGCCAACCCAACAGACACTTTCGGAGATACCCGTAGTGCACCTTTATAGTCACCCAATTACGTTCTGACGTTTGGCACACCCAAAGCACTCCTACGGTATCCGGGAGTTGCACGATCTCATGGTCTAAGGAAAAGATACTTGACATTGGAAAAGCTCTAGCAAACGAAACTACACGATCTTTTATGCTATGCTTAAGATTGGGTCTTGTCCATCACATCATTCTCCTAATGATGTGATCCTGTTATCAATGACATCCAATGTCCATAGTCAGGAAACCATGACTATCTGTTGATCAACGAGCTAGTCAACTAGAGGCTTACTAGGGACAGGTTGTGGTCTATGTATTCACACATGTATTACGATTTCCGGACAATACAATTATAGCATGAACAATAGACAATTACCATGAACAAACAAATATAATAATAACCATTTATTATTGCCTCTAGGGCATATTTCCAACAAAGACTGCCCAGGTTTCTAGGTACTGCCACTTCACCAGGGTCCTTCAATGCAAATGGCTTCATTGCGCGCAACACTTTCTTTGATAGTGCCAAGAACCCCTATTCCAAGCCAAGGATTTCATCAGATCGGTTCTGGAGCTATCAGCAGCACAGTTACTATTCTTGTGTTCTTTATGACCAAGGGCGCATCTTTTCACATATGCGTCTAGACTGTGAAGCCATTGCTGGACTGCCCTGCCTAGAAGAAGCCCTTGACTGCTTCCGTGATGCTGGATTGCTGAACTTTGTGACTGATAAGGAGCATTGGAATGAAGAGCTTCTGCTACAATTTTATGCTACCCTCCACATTCGTGGCTACAACAGGGATCCGAAGACTTGGGTCCTTGAGTGGATGACAGGCAATGTACACCATGAAGCATCAGCTTCAATGCTCAGGACTTCTTTATCAGGCAATTGGCTGCATCAGGTTCTGATCTCTTTGGTCTGAAGTTCTACGCTCCCTGGGTTATGCGCCTTATCACGCTTCACTCTATCGTCAACTATCAGCCTTATGCACGCAACCATCTGATATTTTTACCAGAGGTTGATATGTCAGTTGAAGCTATATACCTAGAGCCTGCCAAGGAGCCTGTTTGTCTTCACAATGCTGATCACCAAAGCTTCACACGGCCCATTGAAGGAGTCCAGGCCGTCACTCGTGTTTATCCTTTGGCTGGCAATACACGCTTACCTCACCGTGCTCAAACTGAAGCCACTGAAAGCACTATTGCTCAAAGGCCTCGGAAGCGATCTCGTGTTCTCAATGACCGAGAGCTTCTCGTTGCCATGCATCAGAAACAGGATAAGCATCACTACTGGCTGAAGCGGCAGATGCAAAGCCTCTTGGTGGACGTAAATCGCATTCGCAATCTTGCCACCAAGAATGCCTTTGTCACTCATGAAACCTGTCGGAGGTCATGTAAGAGTTTGACATTGCTGAGTGCTGAAGCAGATCTTCAAGACGATGGCTTCACCGAAAGATTCAAGTTTGACTCCACTCCTCCAAGGAATGTTGTCTTGCGTCGAACTCCCTCTCTTGAAGACTCTGACTATTCATCCTCAGCTGCAACGGTGAATGCCAGAGTCATAGATGACCAAGATGATGCTACTTCACCACCTCCAACCTCAGCGCGTATCGACCCTGCACCAAGTTCTTCTGCACCGCCAAACCCCGACGCCGACCCTGCAGCTTCACCTACTCCTTCTGGGAATGAGTAGAGGCTCTATGTCTTCAAACCTTTTTGGTCCTTACTGACAAAAGGGGGAGAAGCATATGAGTTGATAGTCTTCAAGCGGGTCCATATGGGCGGTTGCTTTATATTTTTGCCTAGTGTTTACAACTCTCGCTTTTGATACATATGGTTCTTTGAGTTGTAACACTTAAACTTGATGGTCGTCTGCTACGTTTTCTGCTATTCTGTGATGCGATGATAAATTCCGCATGTGCGATGATAAATCCCGCACTTAGTCATATTGCAGACGTCCATTTTTCATTATGCATGTCATTATCTTCGTTATATAAATTCATGAATGATGAATTGTCTTCATAAGTTGAAGAGGATCTCCATAAGTACAACCTGCCATGTGCATTTGCATTCCAAAAGCAAATTACTTATATGCACATCTTCAGGGGGAGCCTTTTGCTACTTATGAAGACAATACCTTTAACCCTTAAAATTTCACATACTTTTATCCCCGTTGAAAACTTCAACCAGTTTGTCATCAATCACCAAAAAGGGGGACATTGTAAGTGCATCTAGTGCAACCCCTAGTTGGTTTTGGAGTATTGACGACAAACCTGGTTGAGGGACTAATGTGTTTGTGAGAAATTGCAGGATAACACAGGTAGTAGTCCCTCATTGATTTGGTTTACCTACCGGAGATGACCCCTAAAAATGTATGAAGACATTGAAGACAATGGTGGTATGTGAAGATATTCACATTGAAGACTATGACATGAGAAGACATCGTGTGAAGAGTATGGAGCGCGAAGACTTAGTTGTTTCGTTGTTTCCTTTTCTTCATTGTTGAGTCATAGGAACCACCGTACTGTTAAGTGGGGTCCCAGTGAACAAAGTCAGAGTGGCTGAAGTGATGCTCAACCACATCCTATGTCTTCGAGCGAAGACAATGAGAGCAAATCTTATCCAGAGCTGGATGAGTCAGCTTTACTTGCAGCCCAAGTCAAGCTGCCGCGCGTGTTTGAAATCTGACCGTTGGAACACGTGTCAGTTCCTTAGTGACCCAGGGTCATTTCGGACAAATCAGGTCGGGTTGCCTAGTGGCTATAAATAGCCCACCCCTACACCATAAATTGGTGGCTGCTCAGAGTTAGTGCACGGCTTTTGTCGTTTGAGAGCAACCCACCTCCGAAGCTTTTGAGAGAGAGAAATCCTTGCGAGGACAAAGCCCAAACACCCAGAGCCAAAGAGTGTTAGGCATCACTGAAGTCTTTCTGTCCGCGTGACCTGAAGACTTGTTACACTTGAGGACTGTGAATCCTCCAGCCGGTTAGGCGTCGCGTTATGAGCATCCAAGAGTCATTGTGGATCGCCGGTGAACGAAGTCTGTGAAGGTTTGGAAGTCTACCTTGAAGACTTACCAGAGTGATTGGGCGAGGACTGGGTGTCCTTAGCTCAAGGGGAATAAGGTGAAGACACGGTCTTCTGAGTTGAATCTCAGCCTCCCTAACCAGACGTACAGTTGTCACAGCAACTGGAACTGGTCCAACAAATCCTTTGTCCTCACCAAGTGACTGGTTCTATCCTCTCCCTCTCTTTACTTATAGTTTGTCTTCGTGAAGTCATTGCCTGCTTGCACTACCTGGTTGACTTCACTGTGTGACTACTATCGTTGTTTGGCTTCATACTATCTTCCATCCTGATCTTTACTACCTAGCTGCTATTAGTCGTCGAGCTTTCACTTCATTGAATACTTGACTATGGCTTTCTTAGTGTAGTCTACCTTCCGCTGCATATCAATAGGTTCATTTCTATTGTTTGTCTTCGAAACTCTCATGTTTTGAAGACTTTCATAAAAATCGCCTATTCACCCCCCTCTAGTCGATAACTAGCACTTTCAGTAACCCATTCGTCAATAAAACACAAGCATGACGTAGTGTTTTACCTCTTTAAGAGGGCTTGAACCTGAGTAAATGTTGTGTCACTTCTTTGTCATTGTCATGTTACCATCAAGCCAAGGCTACCAGCTCGGGACCCCCTACCCAAGATCTGTGGGATACAACTCCGTCACCTAGCGATTCAAGAACTATAGGCGGTAGTTGATGAGTCTGCCAAGCGGAGGGAGGCTGCTGAGGAGAAGTTGCACGTGATCGAGCGCCATCTGTCAGGTGCGTGTTGAATTGTATATGTTTCCCGAGTCTTCCTTTGTCCTGTCTGTCCATCTGCTTTACCAACATACTTGGTTGCAACTTACGTCCCATGCTTGGATGAGGAGGCGAGACTGGTGGCCCTTTACTATGGGCGGTCAAGGATTCAACTAGACGATGTTCTAAAGAAACGGTGTGCCATTTTTGTCACTACAAATCGTATCATCAAGACAAGTCAACGTGTTTGGCATTTCGCGGTGCTTGCAATGTTGGTAAAGGTGCAAGTGAAAGCGCTAATGTGTCATCTCTTTAAACAGGATGATAGCTCCATGAGCTTCCTGACATTTTCAGTAAGTTCAACCGGGTTCCTGCACATGTTGAACATGTGAGACGATCAGCTACACGCGAGGAGGAAGATTGTGCTGGCGATGTTTAGGGCGCATTACACGGGCATAGGAATGAATCTGGCGCCGGCCGAAGAGATCCAGGTGGAGCCGAACGACAGTTATCCTCGGTATGCTACGAGAGGAGATGGATGAGGGGCAGGCAAAGGACGCAGGAGAGGTTGGGGAAGGGGGAGGCCGACAGAGACGCCTTGCCGCCAGACAGCCTCCTCTGGCAGGGACGACTGTCGAGGCAACGAACCTGACAATGAGTACTAGGGGTACGAACTAAGGGCGGAGCCTAGCTACGGCGCAAGTGTATCACTCGGATTTTACAAGTTCGGGCCCCTCTCGGAGAGGTAACAACCCTACGTCCGGTGCCCGGAGGAATGTGTTTTCTCTTGGGGTATAAGATTATAGTGGATGTTGAACCCTTTCCCTGGAGTTAGAGGGAGGCTTATATAGAATGCGCCTCGGCCTCATAACTGCCACGTTACAAGGGGTTAAATGAGTATAACTACAGCGGTTACTGGTAACGGCAGCTATAACTACACTTGAAGTCCGACATTAAGCTACTCGACCGTTGCAGCTCCCACATCGCCCCTACACCTCCTCCGTCTGACTGATGATGGTTAGGCGGACTGGATGGAAGACGTCTGAGTGCCGTTGGTGTACCCGAGTGAATTTTCAGTGGAGCACATCCGAATGCGCCTGTGGTCCAAGGACCTTCCAATGATGGTGTGGGACCCTAGGTGGGCCTTAGATGTCAAGTCCTTGACCGTGCCAGTAGTATGTGACCCCATCAATGACAGTGGCGAGGCATTTTGGGTGGTGGTGGCGGTGCCTCCGAAGTCGCGTGAGTGCGACCCGGGAGGCGGTTAAGGTTCGGGATTTTCTCATATGTTCTCATCTGAAACCCTATATATCTAAATAGTTGAACCCCACTAGTACTATTTCTCTTGACATGCAACTATGCCAACTAACAATGTTACCATGAATAGGAAAAGAGCCACCTTATCTCGACATGCAATAGTGCCAACTCACTATGCTATGCTATGCCATGCCATGCATGAGAAAGACAAATATTCTACAGGTGTATACAATAATTAAGTATTTTATTTTAATTTCAATTCTCAAACAATGTTTTATACAATTAAATCTTGTTGAAATAACTGCAACTAATTCTAGCAGTAACACTCAAGGTATCATCTCAAGTTTTCTAAGTAAGCAGTCCCATTTAAATGCACAGACAAGTCATCCATATCTCAAACGCATGAAATCTTCCACTTTTCACCACATGCAAGCTCTCTACATCATCTAGCATGCAAGCCCTCTACATCATCAATTTATAGCAACAAACAATTGAACTAGAATATTGCAAGGCAATATAACAATACATCTACCCTCTATTTACCTCTAGGTTTGCTACCATATATATGACAAAAAAATATGATGCGGTATTATTCTCATATGTTTCAATTTTATTTTCGGTAATTTTGTTGCTATAAATTTCCGTAGCAACGCATGGGGTCCATTGTACGAACATGAGGACAGCAGTATCTTGCACCGTCTTCACTGCCATCGTCAGATGACTAGGTGCCTCACAAACCACAGATAGTGTGGTAGAGTGTTCGGCATCTAAAAAAAGTATTCGACATCAACGAGTAACCACACATAAAATTGACAATGCACAGTGGCAGCAGATCTTACTTACAAAGTACGAGATATGTCTAGCAGCGGCAGCAACTAATACTCGGTTATTTCGTACACGATAGTGCATATGTGCATTCTGTGGCCATTATTTTTCAATGGCGATTTCCTCTCAGCGACAATGTGCATATGGTGGTAGAGCTCCTAAAGAAAGGTTAAGAAGAGTTTGGAGGCCTAACTCATTTTTGCTGGACACTACTGTCCATACCAACATTCTTTTTTTAGGGTAGTCCATACAAACATTCGTGAGATATAATAGCTTGAAGACTTGAACCAACAAAAAACACTATGATCATGTCAACCTGAACCCAGAAAAATGTTCATGTCCAACTAACATTGGTCATTCCTGTATTATAACTCCATGAAATGAACGAGGCGCCGAGGCCTGCCACTATACACGTAGATCGAATTTCCAATCAATAGCAAACAGAAGGTCAAAATGACCACACAAATTCCATACATACTCTGGGTATTATCGAAATGGATTAGTCATGTTGCTACTAAACAATACAAGTTGATTCCAACAGGAAAGTAATACGAGACAAGTTAATCAAGCCTACTAATTTCTATTTGAACAAAAGAATGATATTCACCTATATCAGAAGCTAGACTTGGCTCGGGACAACCTGACAAGATCACGCACATCAAATTCACAAGTATTAAAAGCAGACACCAGGAAGAGATCAACAGTAAGGAGGCAAAAATGCAAGCCTCTTGTAAAAATTGCAATTGAATGAATCAGAAGAAATCTCGTATTAAGGCGAGGTAGAGACAATACTACCAAGTAGTCCGTTCTCATAACTTCTCATGACATCACGTTGAATTATGATATTACTGAATAGATCTTTTAAAAGGATGCCTACAAAGACCAACAATGGCAGTTCACAAATCATAAGTGTTCAGGGTGTCAGTTTGATGCCTTGAGCGTATTTCTCATCACATAATTCATATAGACCATGATCATTTTTTTTTTTGATAAAGTATAGACCATGATCTTCAGTAAACTCCACAGGATTCCACCACAATGCTGGTTGGTGTAGGAGAACAATCTTTTCTAATACTACTGTGTATTTGCTGGGCATGTATACAGAAAAAGAAAATCAGATTTACCAATCAGCAATTGAGCATATCTCTTCAGGAATTTATCTATTGAAAATATTGTGAAAGATAAAATACTCATATATGAGCCCTAGGTTATATTCATCCAAAATTACAAGCTAGTGTATCATGTGATACATGTCATTTATCCATGTACCCTTGTTTGCCTGTTTCAGCTTTTGACACAAATTCCTGAAGAGATGTGTAAATTTACAAAGAGAACAAGATAACTAGCCAACCTATTAATACAGTGCAAGAAACACTGTAAATATATGAGAAATAAAT
Organism: Triticum aestivum; assembly: GCF_018294505.1. NCBI lineage: Eukaryota > Viridiplantae > Streptophyta > Magnoliopsida > Poales > Poaceae > Triticum > Triticum aestivum. Next base: position 162,193,801 of record NC_057802.1, read on the forward strand.
TCCTTAAGTAAAGCATTCCAAAAATAAATTACTCATGCAAAAAATTCATATAGAACACGCCATCATTCTGAGGACATCATATCATAGAGATAGTAGGCACTGCTAATTAATGAGCCAAAATAAGACGGATATATTTTTTAGCAAAATGGGTAAACAGGCTACAGCCCGTCAAGAACACTAATCTTACAGACAGAAAAAAAAAGAGGCTCCAAGGTTCGGATGCCTTGCCCCAATACCGAGAAGAGACAGTAGCGAACCCAAGGAACAGATAAGTAATTCACCCACAATGTAAATGGGAAGTTTGGTACCAGAAGACAACCCAATTACGATAAACGGTCAAAATACATATGATTGAGTTATCACTGAATACTGAATGTCAAGGAACAGATGAAGTAATTCACCCACAATGTAAATGGTAAGTTTGATAACAGAAGACAACAACAATTACCATAAACGATCAAATTACAGGATTGACTTGTCACTGAATCCTGAATATCAAGGAACTTCGTCAGGACCTTCAGCGTGATGCAGGTCCAAAGAAGAGATCAGTTCTGGATGGTAGCTGGGTGTTTTGATTTAGTAGGAGAACAAGGCAATGCTTTTCACAGATTGTCCTTCCCTGGTTGTCATCATTCCTCATATGAAGGGATCAAAATTTTCACTTTCTGGTAACCGAGAAGTGCTCCACTACGAATGGTGGTATGGCTGGAAGAAACCATCATACGTCCTCGGAAACAACCACTCCAGCCTGCCACTTTCCAAGCACAGACAAGCGAACCAAGAAACGGCCAGGCCCGTGAACATCTCTGATGTTGTCAAGTACAGGATGCTACCCCGCATTGCCGCAATTTTCAGCGTATTCTCGGGTGATTGCGCAATCTTAGCATTAACTGGATCAGCCAGGTTGAATACCCTGATGTTAGCCCATGCCCCAGCATCAAGGCCATCTTCTTGACGTAGCATGAAACCGATGTTGAATCCATTTGAATAAGCAATGCACATGTTATCGCCGTTAATTTGGCCAAGGATCGAGCTGCGAAAACCTTCCAGATTCAGGAGAGGTGGGATCATCTCAACAAACAATCGCGGGTTGTTTGGGTCGGGGTCCAAGACAACCACATACGCACGATCCTGGTGAGGCCAGTAAATGAAATTACCCACTCGCATGCCGCTCTCAAGCAAAAGTTCATCTTCAGGGTTGGGGTGCGGGACATCCAACCATGGGGAGAGGAACCAATCGCCCATTCCGAAGGATGAGGAGAAGACCGCAGCCCGCAACCTGAACTCTCCATGGGCAGCAAGACAGAAGATGCCAAAGCTCGCGGGGTTTTCGTCATCGCAGATCACGCCGGCGTGAAGGATTTTACCATCTCCTTGGCGGTCGTCGTCGTCGTCGTCGAAGATGTGGGCGTGACTCAGATCAAAGATCCGCTCGCACCGCCGTGCCAAGGGGTTTAGCAGCGCGAGCAATAGCCCGCCCCCTTTGAGGAGAAGGTAGCCGCCACGGGCGTCTAAGACGAACCAGAAAGCTTCTGGGTGGTCGCGCGCCTGGAGGGTGGTGAGGAAGAAGTCGCCGCTCAAGATGGCGGCCACGAGCTCCGGATTGTTTCGGTGGGCGGGGGCGAAGGCGGGGATGCAGGGGAAGCCATTGTGAGGGACAAGTGGAATCGGTGAGTTGAAGAAGAGGCCGAGTAGGGGCGCCGGGTGGTGGTCGACGTTGGCGACCACCACCGGCACCGGCGGCTGGCCGTTGGCGGCCATAGATACGGTGGTTGGACGGGGGCTCCCTCGCGACCGCTGCCGAACCGACCAAACTCAGTCTTATCCGGAGGGGGGGTTTGCCGCTCGCTGGCTCAGTTATCCGGAGGGGGGTTTTTCCATGAAGAAAAAAACAGGATCCAGTTGACCATTAAATATATAGATGCAGCCATCTTTGTTCGCTGGATAGACGAGAAAATCGAATAAAGGTTTACACTCGCCATAAATACAGCATGAATACAACAATACATCAATATAACATACTCCCTTCGTTTCTAAATATTTGTCTTTCTAGATATTTCAACAAGTTACTATATACGGAGCAAAATGAGTGAATCTACATTCAAAAATATATCTATATACATCCGTATGTGGTAGTCAATTTGAAATCTCTAAAAAGACAAATATTTAGAAACAGAGGGAGTGTCATGTACAGAGTTACAGCAATGTGCCGCGATAAAGATGGAGCATATATAGGATCTTCAGTTCTAGTGGCGCATTGATTGGTTGATACGTCTACTGTAAGTGCATCTAGTGCCTCCCCTAATTGGTTTTGAAGTATTGACGACAAACTTGGTTGAGAGGATTCACATATAAATATACTATCCTAGAAATCTTTTGTGATTGTAAGCCCTCATCAAAATATTATATGCCAAAATTGTTGACGTTGGACAAGGAAGACAACTTGATGGTTTATGTTTGTTTATATTCACATAGAAGTCATATTGTCATGGATCCTTCAACATGTAGTGCTTGCCCCCTATCTTTGCTGACCAAAAATTCCGCACTAAGTAGAGATACTACTTGTGCATCCAAAAACTCTTAAATCCAAATCTTATTTTCAAGTGTCCATCATACCTACCTAGGGATTGAGCAAGATCCCTCAAGTAAGTTGTTATCGGTGAAAAAGGCAAGAAAAATTGCTTCTAAAAGTGTGATATCATTTAGTGTAAGAGAAAATTGAGCGTTGCACGAACTTATGATGGTGAAGAATAAAAGCAGCAGACTGCATAATAAAGGTCGCTATCACAAGGGATGATGCAACGTGACGTTCCTTTGCATTAAGGGGTTGAGCATACAAACAAATAAGTGCATGGCAACCTCTGATTTCCTTTGTGAAGGGCCTATCTTTTACTTTTATCTATTTACCTTTATGCAAAGAGTCAAAGTTTTCCTTCTATTCCTTTTTATTTTTCTCCTTTGGCAAGCATCATGTGGTGAGGAAAGATCTAGGAACATATGTCCAGTTGAATATAGATATCATGAGTTATTATTGTTGACATCACCCTTGAGGTGAATATGTTGGGAGGCGAAACTTTAAGCCCCTATCTTTCTATGTGTCCAGTTTGAAATGTTCTGCTCATGTGTACGAGGTGGGTGTTAGCAATCATAGAAGACTATATGATGGTTGAGTATGTGGACTTGCCTAAAGGCTCCGATACGTGACCCTTCCTGAAAAGATGATGAATTGTAGTTGCAAAGTTGACTGAGAACATAGTTTGTTGGTTTTTAATAGAGTTTTTGCTTTATACTTCTATTGTGTGATGAACTATTACTTATTCATGAGAAGTATATGATAAAAGTTCTATGATAAAAGTCATATGTTTAATTTTGTTGTTGTTATAATAATCAACATGATGCTTATATGTCCGTATTTTGTTTTTATCGACACCTCTCTCTCAAAGCATGTGGACATGTTTTTCGATTTCAGTTTTCGCTTGAGGACAAGCGAGGTCTAAGCTTGGGGGAGTTGATACGTCCATTTTGCATCATGTTTTCTTGCTGTTATTTATGATGGTTTTATCCATAATAATGCTTTTTGGAGTAATTCTGATGTCTTTTCTCTCATAATATGTAAGGTATACACAAAGAGGGAGAATTCCGGCAGCTGTAAATCTGGACCTGGAAAAACTATGCCAGGCTACCTATTCTGCACAACTCCAAATGAGCTTAAACTTCACGAAGATTTTTTATGGAATATATAAGAATTATGGGAGCAAATAACTACCATAGGGGGCCCACCAGGTGGGCACAACCCACCTAGGCGCGCCAGGGAGCCCAGGCGCGCCCTGGTGGGTTGTGCTCACCCAGGCCCACCTCCAGTGAACATCTTTTGGTATATAAGTCCTTTTAACCTAGAAAAAATAAGTAGAGGACTTTCGGGACGAAGCGCCGCCTCCTCGAGGCGGAACTTGGGCAGGAGCACTTTTGCCCTCCGGCGGAGCGATTCCGCCGGGGGAACTTCCCTCCCGGAGGGGGAAATCATCGTCCTCATCATCACCAACAACTCTCCCATCTTGGGGAGGGCAATCTCCATCAACATCTTCAACAGCACCATCTCATCTCAAACCCTAATTCATCTCTTGTGTTCAATCTTGTTACCGAAACTATAGATTGGTGCGTGTGGATGACTAGTAGTGTTGATTACATCTTGTACACTACTGCAGGATGCTGCTAACGCGACACTACAATCAGAGACCCTTCGACGAAATTGTGTGCGATGCCATAATCGCAAATGGTAGTGTAAAAAACCGTCAAAAAGGTGCAAAACATTTGCGATGGAGGATGCATCAAACACAGTTCAGATTTTAGTTGTGTGTGCGATGTCGGGCATACAGTTCAGCTCAATTAACTGTTTGCGATGAGGAGGAACAAAAGAAACGGGCAGCCAGATGAAGGTGTGTGCGATGTACAGCATACGGTTCACTCGGATGAACTGTTTGTGATTAGGAAACACAAAAGAAACGGTCAGCCAGATCAAAGGTGTGTGCGATATACGACATGCGGTTCACTCGGATGAACTGTTTGCGTTGAGACATGAGAACAGAAACGGTTCAAATGAACAAGATGTGTGTGATACGAGGCAAACAGGTCTGTAATCGAAAACGTGTGCGAAGACTGATAAGAACACAGACGATTACTGCTAACAAGCCGTGTGTGTTGTGAGCAAACGATTGCTGGTATACAATTGTGAGTGATTGATGAAAACATCACCGGGTCGTTGGTGTACACCACTGAGAGGTCCATGAACCTTCTGTGGGTGTCCACCACGGCACGCCTGGTGAACTGCTGCTCGTCGTCGGCAGCCGCTCGGAGCACCATTGGAGTCGCGCAGGATACCCTCTAAGAGTTTCTCATGGTGGGTGTGCTTCTTGCAATGGTGGGGCGCGATCGAAAGGTTGAAGAGACACAAGGGTAGGTTAAATGGCCGCTGTAATAAATGGGGGCCAGCCGTCCTGTAATCGTCATGTCTTGTCGCGGCGTTCGTAGCGGAGGATTCCAGTGCACGCCGTGGAAGAAACCAACTGTGTGCAATAATGTCAAAGATCGCAGTCGAGTTAGCTATACAGATCGTGTGCTGTGAGATCGACAAGGTAAACTGATTCGAGAATGGTTAATAAAATCTAAGACCATTGCATATTAAGGTCAAAATAGTGCTAGCAATATACGAGTCTCATACGATGCCATTTCAACGATTGTACCACAAAAGCTCGAAATGTTACAAGGTTCAAATTTCAGAGTTATATGGCTCAAATTCGAATATTACAAGGTTCAAACTGATATTAGAAATGAAATTCAGCTCATCAGCTGCAAACGCCCGCGCTGATCCGCTGAACATGGATATCAGAGAGGTTCAAACTAATATCACCGCTTCTAAGTCTGGCTTCGAAACCTCACACTTTTGCAAAGGGGTCAGCCACTGAGAAGTCATGTATGGGGTTGACATGATGACTTCCACTTACTCTATCATTTGAAGTTCCAAAATGAAATTCAGCATTTTTGGAGCCTACTCCATTCTACCGCAGGCGCCGGTGCTGATCAACAAACCATTCATGTTTGCGAAATAAATGTAGGGCAAACCTCATTGCCTTCAGCACCCTTGCTCTGAGAACAAAGAACCTGGCGAATATAATCTCCAGTAAGGTCCCTCGGTAGGAGTTCAAAGTAATTTCTGAGAGATGTAGATCTAGGCATTCGACGTGATTGTTATATTGTATCACATTATCCACCACTGGGCCTAATCTTATCTGCAAAATAAGAAAACGTGTTAGTGCCTACATGCAGTTTTGAACATTACTACATGCCTAGCTATTTGGTTTGCAGGATTTGTAGAATGCACTAACATGCCATCTTCGATCTGACATGATTAACATGGGCATTTGATTACATTCTAGAAAAATGTAGCCTTCTTCACAAGAGGTTGGAGTGGATGAAAAGTTCCCTAAGAAAACTAGTACAGATGAATCCAAAGAGAAATGCTTATTGATTGTAACCATATGGATCAAGCAACCAATATGGGGGGAATCCTCCAAAAGAACCTTCAGAAATCATAGTACATTGTCATTGTAAACTTGGAAAAAGGTGTCACAAATTGAACTCCCTTATGGTTAATATTTAACAGGAAAGGAACATCACCTCGATATATAGCTTCTCCAGGCACGGAAAGCATCTTAGGAAACTAAAAACTTGCTCCAGGTCGGGGCCGATAGATTCTAGTGCCAAGACCTTCACTGTGCGCAGTTTCGGGGTCAAGCTTGTCGGAATCATTTTCTGAATGACAGACGAACAAACATCTTCAAAATTAGAAATAATGTTAATTTGTAGAAGGAGAGGTAGAAGGCGGCTGTTGTACCTGAACGGGTGTGGATCCAATAACAAGTTCGGAGTATTTGTTAGACGAGTAGCCCACCACTATCAATTTCGGCGTAGAAATGACATTGATTCTTGTTGGACCTTCTTGATCAACTACAAGTAATCTCTCAAGTGCAGGTGTGTCCTGGATGACCGTGGTCCACCTTTTGTTGTCTTCCTGCCGCACCAGCAACACACATAAATAGTCCATAGAGTCATGGAGGTGATGTGGAAGGTACTCAACCCATTGATCGCCTGAAGACGAAGGTATTCGAGTGCAGTACAGCCACGGAGCAGGTGCTCCATGTCACCCTTTGAGAGGCAGGCGGCGACGAGCTCGAGGTGCTTCATTCGTGGTGGAATAAGAGCGGGCGCGTCATTAGGGAGCGGGAAATGGCAGTTCCTGAACTTGGCGACGCGCAGCGTGGGCGCGAGGCGGAGTGCGAACGTTGGCAGCGACCGCATATGCCCATAATCAAAAGTGAGCTCCTCCAGCTGATCTAGGGCGGGGGATCGAAACCAGTCGTCAAGCTTGGCTCGGTCCTTGCCGTTGGAACGGAACTTGCCCATACTAAGGCCTTTGGTTGGGCCAAGGTGACTGCCGAGGATCTTGGAGAACGCATCCAAGCTTTTGCAATAGCCATGGCAGATCTCGTGGGTGTCGATGAGGTTGAGAGGGCTGGAGTTCCATAGGGGGGCGCCACCGCCGGGAAAGGAGGGTTGTCCGTGCCCCATATTTGATTGGGAGGAGGGAGATGATGACTCTCAACATATCATCGGGGAGGCTGCTGATTAAGTATAGGCCTGCTGGAGTCGCTTGCGGTTCTAGCTCGCCCCGCCTCCGCTTGTTGGCAGCCCCGTTCTCCACCTCCGCAGTCTCCTTGTCAGCGGCGCTTTCTGAAATGGGAGTACATGGAATATTTAGTTAAAATAGGACAATAGAAAAGTGTATTGGTAACTAGAAGTTATTAGGTAGGAATATAGTAAGAAAAGGGAATAACAATTGGTTGCTTAAATACTACACAATTCATTTGACATTGCTTGGTAAGTCAACATATGCAGATAGTTGAAAAGAAAACTTACTTCGAACAAAGTCTGGACGGATGATTTTGTCGGGGAAGTTAGCATATATCTCATGACCAGACCCTTCTATGTGCAGTGCAATTTTAGTGCGAGCTTTCAGTACATAAAACTTTGCAATTTTATTCCAAAAGCCAGTGGCAAAATAGGAGTCACCACGTTCATCAAGTCTTAAAGTATGACATTCGTGGAGCCTTGATCTATGTAAAAGGAAAAATTGTGCACTACATAATCTGTTGCATAGCGAGGGATGTCCTGTAGAAAATGGTAGGATTGTTAAAGAAAATATGGTAACATGCAAATATGGGCCCAAATTGAAAGAACTGTACAGCAGTTGAAATTGAAGGACAAAAATCTATAATTAAACAGATAGGGTAACATTGATTGTCGGAGTAAATGGCCACGGGTAGCCTAACCGACTCCTCCTGGATCTTCAAAAATTATCAGGTCAATCGAGCCTTCAAGCATCCAAAGCACAGGGCCGCCTTCCCCTGGCCGGCTATCTCCCGAGCCGACTCCTGGAAGGCGACCCGGCTTCAAAAACCTTCCCGAAGAGAACCACAAGATGGCCGACTCCAGAAAGCCGGCCCTAAGAGGATCGACTCCCAGAAGCCGGCCAAGACTGCACCCTCAAGGGCTGCACCCACATAACCGTGATGAGACGGGACGTGGCTACAGTACAACCTGCCACCCCCAAATCCCGGAGCACGCGTGGCCACAGTGCGCCGTACGGGTCGGTCATCCCCCGTCCGGCGCGGCACTGTTGCCATGTTGACCATCACACCACCCACGACAGGCGCCAGTACGGCCCGCGGGCGGCGGGCCCCTTCAGCCAGAGAGACGTTCGAAGGCGGCCAAGCCTCCCCTAGTCGGCCTGGGGCGTAGCCGGCTCCTAATAGCCGGCTATCTCCCTCCCTCGAAGTATGTGCATCATTAAGGAGACAAGATGAGGTAAGGCTACAGTGAGAGCCCGCAAGGCGGCGGCACTGTGGCCATGCTTACCTCGACAAAGCCCTCATCATCATAGGCGAGGCTACAGTAACCAGCCACCGACAAGACCCCCAAGCGGTGGGGCCGGTTTGTCGGCCAAGAGGCCAGCAGCCGGCGGGACCCACCAGTCGGCGGGCCCCAGCGGTCGGCAGAGAAGCCGGCAAACACAGACACTGACGGCTGGGACCCGCGCCCAGCCGGATTACCATTGTATCCCTGGAGGGTAGGCCTATATAAACCCCCCAGGACACCCATGCAAAGGGTTGATCTCTTAGAGTTTTACACACCACATAGAGAGAAAAGGAGAGCTAGCCTTGCCCTTCTTCTTCCTCTAGCCAAACAGCTCAAGGAGCCTCTTGTAGCTACTTGTATTGATCTAGTGATCATGTGGAGACCCCGCAGAGCAGGATTAGGGGTGTTATCTCCACGGAGAGCCCCGAACCTGGGTAAGATTCGCCGGCGTGCATGTCTTCGCCTTATCCCGTTTCCAGGCACCGGCGATGTCTTACTGGCTCCCACAATGATAAGCCACCCGTTGGCTTATGTCGCACCTACCACCCGACATTTGGCGCCCACCGTGGGGCCAAGTGCACCGTCGTTCGGAGACTGTTCTGGACGGGAACCCTTTTTCTCCCGCGTGAGGGTTTTTGTGACGTGGGGATGGTGAGGGTTTTCTTTTTCTTTTTTGAATTGGGTGGTGAGGGTTTTTTGTCCCACAAAGAATTTTGGGGGTGACGGTTTGCTAGAGCGAACCGTGTGTGATTGACGCAACAGGCAAAATGAAAGCCATTGCACACAGTTCCAATTTTGGGAACCGTGTGTGATTGACGTATTACCTCCGTTTCCTGGTTTATTGGTCCCCCTTTGAAATTTTTACCAAATTTTGACCAAATATTTAACATACTCAGACATAGATAATAAGCGTACACGTACATAAGCATAGTTAAACCAAAAGTACATAGTTCGACAGTCATTAAGCATACTCAAGCGTACATAGTTCGATCCATCCCACATCTCATCTCACATGCGGCCGGCACGATCCTGAAGCGTCTCCAGGTACTCGGCGTAAGCGCCGTGCGCCACCCTGCGAGAATACTTTTACTTGAAGGAGCCAACGGCCCGTCCTATTGCATGCGCCAGAACACTTAGATACGCGTCATGAAGCTTGTGGTTGCAAAATGTGCATCCATAGCCGTTGTTCCAGGTCCTAATACGCCTGTTATGCATTCCTGCATAAAGCTCCCTCGGGATACGCCTCTTGTACCTCCTCTGGGCATCTTCATCCTCTGTAACACCCCCAGTGTCATGCTACAGTAATCTCCACCCTAATGGTGGCCATGTCAGAGGATTACTATGCAAATTGCCGCTTGTCCATAAATCGAAGTCAAATTCAAATTTAAATTCCAAGTGAAATTATTATTTCTCTGAACGGTAGATATAAAATGTTCGAACAATTCTACAATTTCCCCTAATCATTGGCATGTTGAAACCAACTTCATTAGACTCACAAATAAATTCCTAGTAAGATAATAAAGTGGTCCTACAACAATTATTTTGGCTTTATCAAAATAATAAAAAATCATTATTTATTTTACTCCAACTGCCTCCAAACTTTGTGTGTTAGCTCCTAAATATACTAAGTATTTATGTGCCAAGTGTTAGGTTGAACAAAACTTAATTGCTATTTATTTAAAATGCAAAGCAGAGTAGAAAACTGAAACAAAACAAAAAAATAAGCGGACCTAAGCTACTGTGCAAGTGGGCTCTAGTTCCTACAGTACAGCCTGGCCCAATTCGGCCAGCCTTTCGACCTCCTTCCGGAACAGCAGAAGGCCGAGGCGCCATGGCCGTCGAGCGCTCGGCTACGCGCACTGCTGCGCCACGAGGGGTTAAGGGTAGCCCCTGCCCTCTCTTCCTCTCCCCGAAACCCTAGCATCCCTTCCAGATCCCCTTCCTCTCGCTCTCCCTCTACGCCCGAGACCTCGTCGCCGCGCCTTCGTCGATCCCGTGGCCGCCAAGTCCCCATCGCCGCATCGCCATGTCCATGAGGTTCTCCGTCGACTGCTTCATCATCTCCACCACCGGATCGAGCCCGGGGAGCCACACCGACGACGCGCCCGTCTTCTTCTTCGCCCACGGCCACCGCGGCCATCGCCGTCGATCTCCACCATCGGCGCCTCCCGGCCTCGACGAGCTCGTCCACGGCCTCCTCGGGGTGAGCCTCCGCCCGTTCCCCCTTTCTTCCCCTCTTCCCGAAGCCGTTTGCCGCCGCCCAAGCTCCGGCCGTTGGCCGCGATGCGCGCCCGCGCCTCGCGCCACAGCACCCCGTACGCGCCCCACCGTGCCCCTTGGCCGCGCGCCGGCCGTCCACTGGCCGCACCCCGCCACTCCCTTCGTCGTGCGTTGCACCCGCAGCTGCCCTTGCCCGTGCGCGCCGGCAACTGCTGCTGCTCGTGGCCGCTGCCTGGTGCTTTGCCGCTGTTGCCGCTGAAACTCTGCTGCTATTGCCTGCTTCCTACGGTCTCTACTGTTGCTTCTTACTACTGTTGCCGATGCTGGCTGCTCCTCATGCGGCTGCTACCCACCCTGCTTCTGCTGCTAGCGCCGTGTCGCGCCTAGAAAGCGGCCGCAGGCTGCTGCTCCTAGCCGCCACACATACGAGCCCTTTTTGGCCATGCTGCTGTGTGCTCATGCGCGTGCATGCCCAGCCAGGGGTTGGCTGGGCATGGACGAATGGTTGTGCCTCTGGCCGGCCCGTTTAATTAGAGTAGGATTAGTATTTGTTTACTTTATTGTTTTTTTAGTTTAGCTAGGCCTAATTTAGTCTATGCCATGTGGGACACTTAGCTTAGTTAACTCCAATCCAACTTAAAAATAAGTCCATGACATGTGGGCCACACCACCTACTGTTGACTAGTCAAGTTGATTGGGTCAACCCAGCTCTCTGGTCCCACCTGTAAGCCTCTGTGGCTAGCCATAGTTGGTTACACATAGTAGTTTTGCTATTAATTTTCGAATTATTAATAAACTCCAGAAAATGTTTAAAACTTCGAAAAATCATATAAATTAAACCGTAACTCGGATGAAAACGTTCTATACATGAAAGTTGCTCAGAATGACGAGACTAATCCGAACCCGCGGTCCGTTTACCTGTCAGATGCCTCTAACTATCGGAACATGGAACTTTCCCCCTCCGGTCATCTGTCTGACACAGGTCCGGAACCGAGAAAACATTCCCGGTTGACTTCCCCCTTCAACGGTATCGTGTAACACCGCGTTAGAACACGTCTAGCTCTGCCTGTTGTCATGTTTATGCACTTGCTTGCTATGTATTTATTGTTTCTTACCCCTCTTCTCTCCGGTAGACCCCGAGACCGATGCTGCCCCCGTGATCGACTACATCGACAACGACCCCTCCTTCTTGCCAGAGCAACCAGGCAAGCCCCCCCCCTTTGATCATCCGATATCTCCCATTCCATTCTCTCATGCTTGCATTAGATTTTGCTACTGTTATTGTTTGCTCCTATTCTGATGCATAGCCTACTTTTGTAACCTGCTCATTGTACCTTACCTGCTTATCCTAAACTGCTTAGTATAGGTTGGTTAGTGATCCATCAGTGACCCCCACCTTGTCCTTGTTGCCCCTGCTTCATCATTGAAGACCCGATCAACGGGATCGAAGACCAGGCCCCAGCACCGCACATCACTTTCCCCTTAGTTGCTCGACACTACTGGGTTACTATCGAGTGCCGAGGGTGAGACCTCTTCAGCACTTCTGATGTTAACGCTGTAGTGTAGCTATTCGGTCGTGGTCATCGAGGGTGATTTCCTCCTTAACCACTTCCGATACGACTCTGTCGTGCAACCCCTCAAGTGTGAACCTCGGGGTGGTTCCTCTTACGTTCACCTTGATGATTACATCGAGTGAAATTCACCGGGGGTGATTCATCAGGTTTTCCCCTTGATGTTTGGACACACAGTTACTATGGTTACTATGACTTTATACTGAACCATGTTATTAAAGATGGGTCGGCTCTAAGGGGTACCCACGCGAGCTTAATTGCGAGTGATGTGGAGTCGGGTTGACCTAGAGGGTGCCCGCGAGATAATTACGAGGCGTGGCCGGGCATTCCTAGCCCTTGCCGCAAGTCCTCGAGACGGGGCAACGGGGTCACATCTTTCATGAGTCTCTGCTTGTTACCACGTGTTCCTAATCCACTACGATTTGGATATTTGATCCGAGGGGCCTCTGGCCTGATAGCACTAACCATCACGTGGGCATAGTATGGGCGTTCTGCGTCGTATGCATCAGTCGAAGCTTAATAGACGTCAGCAACTGAGCGGCGCGCGCCGGGTTGGATTGCGTAAGCACCTGCCTTATCGAAGGAGGTAGCTAGGTCTGCTCACCGGCCGCCCACGCAACATGCAGGAGTTCCCGGGGCGATGGCCCATGACCCCTGGGGGCATAGGTTTAGTCCGGCGTGCTGGCCTCTCTATTAAGCCTAGGTCGGGTTGGGGCGTATTGTTTGGCCGAGGCCGGGCATGACCCAGGAAAGTGTGTCCGGCCGGAGTTAATCGAGCGTGGTGGGTAAGTTGGTGCACCCCTGCAAGGAAGAAAACATCTATCAATAGCCTGTCCTACGGTAACGGACACTTGGAGTTGTATCCCGATCGATACAACTAAAACTGGATACTTGAGATGAGAATTGGATTGTGATGAGAATTGGATAGTATGGCTCTGGGAGTGCTTTCTCGCAGGGAGTCGAAAAAGGATCTCTGGCCGAGGTTGATAACACTTCTACTACCTTACTTTATGCTACTCTACTCCCTCCTGTTGCTGCAAGATGGTGGTTTCCAGAAGATGCTAGTCTTCGATAGGCTAGGCCTTCCCCTTCTCTCCTGGCATTCTGCAGTTCAGTCCACATATACTACCCTTTTCATTGACACCGATGCATATGTAGTGTAGATCCTTGCTTGCGAGTACTTTGGATGAGTACTCACGGTTGCTTTGCTCCCCCTTTTCCCCCTTTCTTCTTCTTTCCGGTTGATGCAACCAGATGTCGGAGCCCAGGAGTCAGATGCCACCGCCGATGCCTACTACTACGTGGAGAACACCGACGGCCAGGAGTAGTTAGGAGGCTCCCAGGCAGGAGGCCTTGCCTTTTCGATCGATGTTGCTTTTGTGCTAGCCTTCTTAAGGTAAACTTGTTTAACTCATGTCTGTACTCAGATAATGTTGCTTCCGCTGACTCTTGTGTATTCGAGCTTATGTATTCGAGCCCTCGAGGCCCCTGGCTTGTAATATATAGCTTGTATTATTTTAATTTGTGTCTAGAGTTGTGTTGTGATATCTTCCCATGAGTCCTTGATCTTGATTGTACACATTTGCGTGTATGATTAGTGTACGATTGAATCGAGGGTGTCACAAGTTGGTATCAGAGTCGACTGCCTGTAGGTAGCCCCCTTTCCAACTCCTTTGCCGAAGTTGAGTATAGTCACTACAAAAACTTTTACTAACATGGCTGTGTGGCTTACGGGCCCACTTCGCCATTGGGTGGTACTAGGATCTTTTATTCCTCATCTATACTCTGGGACTCTGATCTCTCGTCTATTCGGGTTAAAAAATTTACTAACTCTGACATTAGGTTCTCGTACCCACTTCCTCCCGGAGAGCCCCAACAATTATCGATGATTGCTTGCTTCGCCGGAAGATTATGCGGATACTCCTCGATGTTTCTCGAGACCCTGTGCCAACTGCCTTGCAGTTCCTGACAACCGATAATCCCCCTGAATAACATCCTTGCAGCTTGTACCTTCATCCCTAGTTGCTCCTGTTATTACAAGATACCACTAGTACTCTCCGTTGTTCCGAGAATCCTTTGTGCCTTCTGCTTGCAGCTTCTTTTCGAACTGCGGATTATTCACTTAACCGGGGTTCGTTCAACCCCACTTGTTCATTTGCTTTCCAAAATACCTGAAAAGGCTAGCTGATCTTTCAAAAATCCTCTGCAGCCTATTGCTCTTGATTCTCCTTGCCTGCTTGCATTAGAATTAATTGCATATGTCTAGCAATATTCTTTAAAATTCTTTGTGGTTGTCATTCTGTTCCTATGGATTCAACATGTGAGCGAATACTCGCAATCATCAATTAATCCTTGGAAATTTTCTTTCCGGCTTCGACATCGCTCCGGTTATGAGCTGGTTCTTGCCCAATCAAGATTTGATCGGGTGCACCTTTAAGTCTATTCAAGTTACTCATCTTTTGATCAGAGCCTCTGCTTCTAATCCTTCGACTTGAAATCATAACTCCTTTGTACTCAAGCATCGAATTATTCAGACGTTTCTATAATCCAATGTCTTTACATGCCTTCCTTCTTCTGATTGAGTGCTGATGCTCACATCAGATCCATTGGGGACCGCTGAATCCGTTGTTGGATTATTATCCGGCAGTGTCCTTCATATTCAAAACTTTGTGCGCTCTTTCCCTGATACATATTGCCTTCGGTAAATTGTATCATCTGGTTTGACTTCGATACTCTGCTTTCGAACTCGTGTCTTTTGCTTGGTTGATGGTCGTATAGATTCGTAAAAATGCCCCGATGGGTTGAACTTATGCCTTCCATAATCCGTGTGAACCCGAGAGTTCTCACGAGTCTTACTCTTCTGGTACTTCGGCAGATAAATCTTCTACACTACAATTTCTTAGAAAATGAGGAGTGAATGAAAGGTTATGCTTTGAGGAAGTGGGAGTCGACCTTGAACCTTTGTGTTCATGCCCATGGACCCTATGTAGAACTTATCATGGAAGCTGCTCGTAAAAATAATTATTTCTTTGGTACAAGCTCATCTTGTATCCATGAATTGATCCCTTGCAATCGTGGTTCCGACCATATTTCCTTCTTGATTCCATTTATTGGATAAGTTAAAATACTTATCCTCTGCAAATCATTTCCCCCGTCCAATCTCTACCTCGATTTACCTTCCGGTATTACCCCTAGTACTTGTTACTGGGAAGTTTAATACCCTATCACATCATTCCTAGCCTGGTCGGCTATATTTTTATCGTGCCAACTTTTAACTGTGCTACCTGGTCCTTATGCCCGGAGCAACTTCCGACGACGAGCGAAGCTTACATTGATCTTCCGGATCCTATCATTTCATCTCGAACAACAAGTTTGATTTCGAGCTTGTGTCGAATCCGGGGTTCTCATGTCCTTTCACTTCATCTTCCCTTTTGTTTGTTGTCGTCGCTGCTCGATGACATCTTCCTAGAATCTCCCGACAAAATTTTTCATGATCATCGTCAACACTTTGATTTTGTCAGAGATGTCAATCGAATTCATGTTGAGAAATACCATCCTTGATCTTCGATGATTTGTGATATCATCGATGACATCCTTGACTTTCTGCCAACACAGACCTGGTTGTGTTCGGTTATTCCTTACGTTCCGAGATAATCTTGGAAATGTTCCTTTGTATCTCTTGTGATCTTTAGATCCAACCTTACTAGAAACACCATATCAATGCTACCACGAAGCATGATTGTGGTATTCCAAATATCGACAAGAACATTGGTAGCACATTACCAAAGGTTCTGGATCTTTCATCCGGACACCGTTGCATGGATAACATCATGAATGTCCTTGCCCCTTTATCTAAATGGTGATGTACTTGTTGTTCTGACATGTATATCATGCTCTATTTTTCCTTGGGAAAAGATATACTCACAATTCTTGCGTGTAAACACATTTTCCCTTTCCATTGGTTTGTTTAATCTTTCCTTTGATCTATAGGATATAAGCAGAAATAATTCCCCGCTTATAAAACACCCTGGAGTACAATCTTGTCAGTGAAATCCCGTTACCATCGTTGATGACATTCCGGCAACCACCGATGGATGAGAACTTTGCCTATTGGTTCGCCACGTTCAACGAGCAGGAAAATGGTTCTCTCCATCCCTCGCCCTTGGTACCGACGCTGTTGCCAACATAACTGACAGGCTATGCTCTGACAAGCCTTGCTGTCATGACAGTG
Source organism: Triticum aestivum (assembly GCF_018294505.1). Classification (NCBI taxonomy): domain Eukaryota; kingdom Viridiplantae; phylum Streptophyta; class Magnoliopsida; order Poales; family Poaceae; genus Triticum; species Triticum aestivum. The sequence continues at coordinate 162,210,295 of NC_057802.1, forward strand.
CAAGATGTCCCCACTCTTTCTACTTTCAACCCACATGGTGGGCCAATAACCCACAGATCCCCAGGATCGAAACCTACCTCTCCTGTACATCCTTGATTCCGGAGTATCCTTTGCACTTGCCTTCGTATGTAATTCATGAGGCACCATCGTAGAGATGATCTATTCTGGTATCAGACGCAATACGTATTCCGTTGCTCTGAACCCCTTCACACTCTACTTCAGGTATTGAACGATTGCTTGCTCGTTTGAAACTTTCGTACCCCCCTATAATGCTCTCGAGGTGTTTCACGTAATCAACTCGAGAGACACTTTATGCTTCTTCCCCTGAGTTAATCGTCCGATGCTCAATCTTGTTAAAACCCGTCGTTACATAGTTTCCCCTCTCATCCTTTCGTAAGTATGGTGAAGATCCTGAAGGGAGGACGATGACTTCATCATGATGCACTGATGCAGCGAAATGAAGGCATCAGCGAAGGGGATCAACTTCTTCAAGGAGAGCAACCAAGACCGAGAGGACTCGTTAGAATTTCGTAACCAGAACTTCCCCTTACTCTACCTCTTAAATCTTGGGACGAGATTTCTTATAGTGGAGGAAATTTGTAACACCCCTAGTGTCATGCTACAGTAATCTCCACCCTAATGGTGGCCATGTCAGAGGATTACTATGCAAATTGCCGCTTGTCCATAAATCGAAGTCAAATTCAAATTTAAATTCCAAGTGAAATTATTATTTCTCTGAACGGTAGATATAAAATGTTCGAACAATTCTACAATTTCCCCTAATCATTGGCATGTTGAAACCAACTTCATTAGACTCACAAATAAATTCCTAGTAAGATAATAAAGTGGTCCTACAACAATTATTTTGGCTTTATCAAAATAATAAAAAATCATTATTTATTTTACTCCAACTGCCTCCAAACTTTGTGTGTTAGCTCCTAAATATACTAAGTATTTATGTGCCAAGTGTTAGGTTGAACAAAACTTAATTGCTATTTATTTAAAATGCAAAGCAGAGTAGAAAACTGAAACAAAACAAAAAAATAAGCGGACCTAAGCTACTGTGCAAGTGGGCTCTAGTTCCTACAGTACAGCCTGGCCCAATTCGGCCAGCCTTTCGACCTCCTTCCGGAACAGCAGAAGGCCGAGGCGCCATGGCCGTCGAGCGCTCGGCTACGCGCACTGCTGCGCCACGAGGGGTTAAGGGTAGCCCCTGCCCTCTCTTCCTCTCCCCGAAACCCTAGCATCCCTTCCAGATCCCCTTCCTCTCGCTCTCCCACTACGCCCGAGACCTCGTCGCCACGCCTTCGTCGATCCCGCGGCCACCGACTCCCCATCGCCGCATCGCCATGTCCATGAGGTTCTCCGTCGACTACTTCATCATCTCCACCACCGGATCGAGCCCGGGGAGCCACACCGACGACGCGCCCGTCTTCTTCTTCGCCCACGGCCACCGCGGCCATCGCCGTCGATCTCCACCACCGGCGCCTCCCGGCCTCGGCGAGCTCGTCCACGGCCTCCTCGGGGTGAGCCTCCGCCCGTTCCTCCTTTCTTCCCCTCTTCCCGACGCCGTTTGCCGCCGCCCAAGCTCCGGCCGTTGGCCGCGATGCGCGCCCGCGCCTCGCCCCACAGCGCCCCGTACGCGCCCCACCGTGCCCCCTGGCTGCGCGCCGGCCGTCCCCTGGCCGCACCCCGCCACTCCCTTCATCGTGCGTTGCACCCGCAGCTGCCCTTGCCCGTGCGCGCCGGCAACTGTTGCTGCTCGTGGCCACTGCCTGGTGCTTTGCCGCTGCTGCCGCTGAAACTCTGCTGCTATTGCCTGCTTCCTACGGTCTCTACTGCTGCTTCTTACTACTGTTGCCGATGCTGGCTGCTCCTCACGCGGCTGCTGTCCACCCTGCTCCTGCTGCTAGCGCCGCGCCAAGAAAGCGGCCGCAGGCTGCTGCTCCTAGCCGCCACACATACGAGCCCTTTTTGGCCATGCTGATGTGTGCTCATGCGCGTGCATGCCCAGCCAGGGGTTGGCTGGCCATGGACGGATGGTTGTGCCTCTGGCCGGCCCATTTAATTAGAGTAGGATTAGTATTTGTTTACTTTAGTGTTTTTTTAGTTTAGCTAGGCCTAATTTAGTCTATGCCATGTCGGACACTTAGCTTAGTTAACTCCAATCCAACTTAAAAATAAGTCCATGACATGTGGGCCACATCACCTCCTGTTGACTAGTCAAGTTGATTGGGTCAACCCAACTCTCTGGTCCCACCTGTAAGCCTCTGTGGCTAGCCATAGTTGGTTACACATAGCCGTTTTGTTATTAATTTTCGAATTATTAATAAACTCTAGAAAATGTTTAAAACTTTGAAAAATCATATAAATTAAACCGTAACTCGGATGAAAACGTTCTATACATGAAAGTTGCTCAGAACGACGAGACTAATCCGAACACGCGGTTCGTTTACCTGTCAGATGCCTCTAACTATCTGAACATGGAACTTTCCCCCTCCGGTCATCTGTCTGACACAGGTCCGGAACCGGGAAAACATTCCCGGTTGACTTCCCCCTTCACCGGTATCGTGTAGCACCGCGTTAGAACACGTCTAGCTCTGGCTGCTGTCCTGTTTATGCACTTGCTTGCTATGTATTTATTGTTTCTTCCCCCTATTCTCTCCGGTAGACCCCGAGACCGATGCTGCCCCTGTGATCGACTACATCGACGACGACCCCTTCTTGCCGGAGCAACCAGGCAAGCCCCCCTTTGATCATCCCGATATCTCCCATTCCATTCTCTCATGCTTGCATTAGATTTTACTACTGTTATTGTTTGCTCCTATTCTGATGCATAGCATGCTTTTGTAACCTGCTCATTGTACCTTACCTGCTTATCCTAAACTGCTTAGTATAGGTTGGTTAGTGATCCATCAGTGACCCCCACCTTGTCCTTGTTACCCCTGCTTCATCATTGAAGACCCGATCAACGGGATCGAAGACCAGGCCCCGGCACCGCACATCACTTTCCCCTTAGTTGCTCGACACTACTGGGTTACTATCGAGTGCCGAGGGTGAGACCTCTTCAGCACTTCTGATGTTAACACTGTAGTGTAGCTATTCGGTCATGGTCATCGAGGGTGATTTCCTCCTTAACCACTTCCGATATGACTCTATCGTGCAACCCCTCAAGTGTGAACCTCGGGGGTGGTTCCTCTTACATTCACCTTGATGATTACATCGAGTGGAATTCACCGGGGGTGATTCCTTGGGTTTTCCCCTTGATGTTTGGACACACAGTTACTATGGTTACTATGACTTTACACTGAACCATGTTACTAAAGACGGGTCGGCTCCGAGAGGTACCCGCGCGAGCTTAATTGCGAGTGATGTGGAGTTGGGTTGACCTGGAGGGTGCCCGCGAGATAATTACGAGGCGTGGCCAGGCATTCCTAGCCCTAGCCGCAAGTCCTCAAGACGGGGCAACGGGGTCACATCTTTCGTGAGTCTCTGCTTGTTACCGCGTGCTCCTAATCCACTACGATTTGGATATTTGATCCGAGGGGCCTCTGGCCAGATAGCACTAACCATCACGTGGGCATAGTATGGACGTTCTGCGTCGTATGCATCAGCCGAAGCTTAATAGACGTCAGCGACTGAGCGGCGCGCGTCGGGTTGGACTGCGTAAGCACCTGCCTTGTTGAAGGAGGTAGCTAGGTCTGCTCATCGGCCGCCCACGCAACGTGCAGGAGTTCCCTGGGCGATGGCCCATGACCCCTGGGGGCATAGGTTTAGTCCGGCGTGCTGGCCTCTCTATTAAGCCTAGGCCGGGCATGACCCAAGAAAGTGTGTCCGGCCGGAGTTAATCGAGCGTGGTGGGTAAGTTGGTGCCCCCCTGCCGGGAAGAAAACATCTATCGATAGCCTGTCCTACGGTAATGGACACTTGGAGTTGTATCCCGGTCGATACAACTAGAACTGGATACTTGAGATGAGAATTGGATTGTGATGAGAATTGGATAGTATGGCTCTGGGATTGCTTTCTCGCAGGGAGTCAAGAAAGGATCTTTGGCCGAGGTTGATAACACTTCTACTACCTTACTTTATGCTACTCTACTCCCTCATGTTGCTGCAAGATGGTGGTATCCAGAAGATGCTAGTCTTTGATAGGCTAGGCCTTCCCCTTCTCTTCTAGCATTCTGCAGTTCAGTCCACATATACTACTTTTTTCATTGACACCGATGCATATGTAGTGTAGATCCTTGCTTGCGAGTACTTTGGATGAGTATTCACGGTTGCTTTGCTCCCCCTTTTCCCCCTTTCTTCTTCTTTCCGGTTGATGCAACCAGATGTCGGAGCCCAGGAGTCAGATGCCACCGCCGATGCCTACTACTACGTGGAGACCACCGACGACCAGGAGTAGTTAGGAGGCTCCCAGGCAGGAGGCCTTGCCTTTTCGATCGATGTTGCTTTTGTGCTAGCCTTCTTAAGGCAAACTTGTTTAACTCATGTCTGTACTCAGATAATGTTGCTTCCGCTCACTCTTGTGTATTCGAGCTTATGTATTCGAGCCCTCGAGGCCCCTGGCTTGTAATATATAGCTTGTATTATTTTAATTTGTGTCTAGAGTTGTGTTGTGATATCTTCCCGTGAGTCCTTGATCTTGATCATACACATTTGCGTATATGATTAGTGTACGATTGAATCGAGGGCGTCACATCCTCGCTGTCCACATCATCAGACAGCACCCATACAAACAGTAAAACAAATTTGGCATCAAATCACTGATTACATGCCGTCAAGTAGGATTAGGAATTTATGGCTATTTATTTATACATATCCAGAGATAATGGTTCGATTTTTAAGCACAGTCGTCTATGTATAGACCAATCTTGAAGAAAATAAGGGCACAAACATATGTAGGTCATTAAAATCAATTGTCAAGTCCTGGCTAGGAATTATTAGCACGATAGCACGAACACTAACCCTAGTCGGATTACTAGCAGAAATCATTTGCACAGATGAAACAACTAATCACTTATCATATGTACCATTCAAACAATCAATACACTAGACGGATCTAACGAAACTTACTCAGATTTAATGAATTCGTAGAATATAACCACAGGATTTCTATTCCAAAAAGGGGGAGGCAGGAGTAACTAGAGAAACCCTATGATCTATTTGACGCATAAATGGGTATAGATGACTAACCAGCTGTCCGACTTCATCGGAGTCGTCGCCGGAGTGGTTGTTAGAGTCGTCGCCGGAGTGGTCATCAGAGTCGGTGTGGAACTCCGCCTTCGGTTGTGGAAGCTCGACGCCGTCAGCGACGTCAGGGTGCAGCGATAACTCGCCGGCGGTGACGACAACCTCTATCTCCATCTCCATGTCGTGCTCCGGTGTTTTAGCAGCCCCGGCGTCGCCACTCCCTCCGATGGGGCACTTCGGCGGCATCCTCTACACTGACGGCTTTGAGGACTGAGAGCGGCGTCGAGGATGCAAGCATAGAGAGAGGATTGTGTGTGCGTAGCGAGGATGGGGGGTGCGGCCTCTCAGGCGCACCATTATTATGGAGTAGTGGGAGTTGTGGGAGAGAGGCGGGCTGCGGTTAAACCGATGGCTCGCCTCCCGGTGAGCCTGCGCACCGGACTGCTAGCATGCCTACCAAAGTTTCACACAGCTACGTACTCGCACGCCTCCCAATGACACTGTGCAACGAGCACGCCTCCGTCAATTCACACACCTGCACGCACGCCTCCCCGTCTGCCTGCGCGGCGGACTGCTCGCATGCGTCTCGTCAACTCACGCCTGCTCGCACGTCGCGCGGCGGCACGTATATTGTTTTTCTATTTGGATGATTAATGCTGCCGCTTTATTACTTAGCTGAAGCATGGCACGTATCCATTGTTGGTCTAACGCTGACGGTTCGAATAATATCCGTTTGGGATATTGGTTCCCAATTATTAATAATCTTTCGTGTGTAATTAGATAAAGATTACATCAAAACTGGTCTCAAATTTGACAAAAAAAGTACAATTACACTTTGTATTGGTGTCCATATGACAACACGATAAGTTTCATGAACTTCAAATAAGTTTTGGATGTACTAGAATTTAAAAATCAAGATTCTCAATGTTTGAAATTTATTGCACGGGGAGTAAACATGCACCCAGTGAGACATATGTGTTTTTGCAATCCATTTAGGTGCACTGTCACGTGTGCATGTAGCTCAAATTTGATTTTTGCACATTATACCCATAGAAAATCAATCAATCAATGTACTAAAACGTCTTAATGATCTCTGTGATTTTTTTAAAATTAAAACGTCCCTCCTTTGGTAACATGTATGTTAACCGCGGGGTGATTAATTTAACATGCATCGTAGTTGCGGTGGATTCGCGATGTGTGTGTGTGCGCGTCTGGGGGTGGCGGGTGGCTTCAGTACACTATGAGTTGTGAGCCACCGTGTGGGTTGGCCATTTTGTTAGGCAGGCCGGTGCTACATCAGAGTCGTGAAAATCGTTATTTAAAACATTACGCAACCCTTTCATACATAAATATTTTGGCCGCATGCAGTCGATGGTTGTCCTACATGACACTCGATACTCGCGTGTGACGCTTTCTGTGGGCCCGTGAGGTCGTCGTCCATCACTTTGACGAACAGCCGGCAGTGAGGTTAGTTTGACCAGCAAGGTAGAATCTTTTTTGTTTGTGTTATGGTGGTATATAGTACGCGTCGAAGAGGTGGGAGGGGACTAGCATATATACTATACGTACGCGTCCGTGAACAAGTACACCTCACTCAGTGCCGGGACTTTTTGGTTACCGAGGCACGTGCCACATCAAAATTGTGAAATTGGTTATTCAAACATCACACAACACCTTTTTGGGCGGCATGCATATCCTAGCTAGGACACTCACGTGTGACGCTTCCATCTGTGGGCCCACGAGGCCATCGTCGATGCATGCATGAATCACTTTGACCTACATCGGGAGAGGTTAATTAATTTCACCATCGATGAGGATTCTTTTGGGTTGTACATATATTATGGCAGGAGCATATAGTATGCGGTGAAGAGGGGGGAAGGGACCATCATATGTAGTACGCTTGATATGAACCTCACTCCGTGTGGGTGCATGGTTTACGGTTTTTGAGGCATGTGGCACATCAAAGTTGTGCATTTTGGGTATTCAACATATATATGTTTGGCCCACATGCAAAGCGGTGGTGGTTGTCCTCTCGCACCCACTTAAGCGGTTATCAGCGATATCGATGCTTCCCATCTGTGGGCCCGCTTGGTCCATCACTACTTTTTGCCTGACAATAAGAGAGGTTAATTTGACTTAGGAGGGGATTATTATTTTTGCTCTAGGATGACATGCATGATACAGTTTGAGCACACACACATGCATGTATACGCATGAATCCCTCCCATCGAGTCGAAGTGGCTAGTACAACGACACATCATGATCCGATCTCGCTCTGTGTGGGGAGCTAGTGTACGATTTTTGACACACGCGCCACATCAATGTTGTGTATTCAAACATGCATGCACGCATCACCTCCATACATATGCATGTAGTGGTTGCCTTCGAACGATACACTCCCTCGCATGGTTATCGGCGACAAGCCTATATATTCGTGGGCCCGCGTGGACACCCATGATCACCTTGACCAACAACAAGACAGGTTACCATGGCGGATTCTTCATTTGGTTCGTGTTATCGTAGTATAGGTCATGGTGAGATTCAGACCTAATTAAGTTTGAGCGCATATACTATGCATGCATGCATGCATGAATCCCCGTCGTTGGCTTGAAGTGTGGTGTAACATACATATGCATCGTCAACCTAACCCTCACTCAGTGTGTGGATTTCTAATTCGAAATCACGGTGCCACATCAAAGTTGTTCCATCATTACTCAAAAACACACCTCTCCGGTACATATGTTTGGGCTACACGCATGCAGTGGTTGTCTTCGGGACTAGCTACTTGCGTGGTTATTGGTGAGCTAGCCCATCTCGGAGTCGCATGGACGGCCATCACTTTGACCAACAACAAGAGAGAGGTTGTACGGCCAAGGTGGATTATTCTTGGTCCATTTTACGACCCATCTTGGTGATATATATATATGCCTCTCTGGCCCGCTGACTGAAAGTGTGTGTGTGTGGGGGGGGAGGGGTTGCTACTTCGCACTTTGCTAGGTAAACCTCGGTTGGGGG
>NC_057802.1:162219413-162256768 GCF_018294505.1 Triticum aestivum
GGCATGCATTCATAGCTTAGGATTCCCTTAGTGCCGACACGAGGGAGGGGGGCTGCTAGCTACTTCGCACTTTGCTAGGTGAATGAACCTCGGTTGGGGGGCATGCATTTATAGCTTAGGATTCCCTTCGTGCCGCCACGAGGGAGGAGGGGGGCTGCTAGCTACTTCGCACTTTGCTAGGTGAACCTCGGTTAGTGGGAGTGGGCATGCATTCATAGCTTAGGATTCCCTTCGTGCTGACACGAGGGGGTGGCAAGCAATACCGTGTGCGCTTTGCGAGAGAGGTGCCACATAGAAGTTGCATTTGGTATTTGAAAATCAAATAACCCTTTTGATACATAAATTTGGTCCACATGCAAGTGTGTTCGTGTTCTGACCCTCTTCCGCATCATTTTTCGCCAAATTTATGAACATTAGATAAGTCGGATGACGCAACAGACACGGTTCACTCAAACTAACCGTGTGCCACGCCGTTGTACCTGTCACGCACACATCCGCACAGTACATTGGGCTCCACGAGGCTCCCCCTCTCAAAAATATCTACCCGCCTCAAGGGTTTTTCTGTTTCATAACACACGGTTGTTATCTCCGGACCGTATGTGATGTTTCTTGTTCCCAATCCCGCCCGCATCCCTAGAAAATATCTGCCCGCCTCGAGGGTTTTTCTGTTTCATAACACACGGTTGTTATCTCCGGACCGTGTGCGATGTTTCTTGTTCCCAATCCCGCCTGCATCCCTAGAAAATATTTGCCCGCCTCGAGGGTTTTTCTGTTTCATAAGACACGGTTGTTATCTCCGGACCGTGTGCGATGCACTATCATCAAAATTTTCAATAGCCCGGCATTTCACTCCCGCGTAGTAAAATTTTTAGTACCCGCGTCATTTCCTCAAACACCCCGCCCCCCTCCACACACACACACACCAAAACCTCCTCGGGCGTGCGCGCGCACGCACACACACCCCCTCCCTCGCTCGAAACCCTAGCAAGGTCCCCGCCGCCGCCGCAAGGCCTCCATTGTCAACATCTGCCGGTTTGCCCGTGCAGCTTACCCACCGATCTCATACCCAGGATGCCCTGAGTTTCTTAGATGATGCCTGCCAAACGCCCCCTTTCCCACAGATCCACATCCCCATCCCCCACTCCAGAGCGTCGCAGCCTAAGCCCGGCTACGCTTCCCGTGGAGCTCGAGGAGCGACTGGCCCAAAAGAGGTGTATAGCGGTCTCTTCGCCCAACGTCACCGAGGAAGCTGACGACCATTACTAGCGGCAGGCACTCAAGCAGCGGACTAGAGTATGCGGGCATGTCTCGGCTGCCGGCTACGACATCGAGGTCATCGACAACGACGGCCTGAGGCGGGCTATGTCACAGGTTAAGTGGCCCACCCCAACCCCTCGGGTTCAACCGCCGTCGATCTCATCCATGGCCCCGCCGCTGATCTCCTCTGGCTCGCTGTCAACAATTTGTCATTCTAATTGCCATCGAGCCCCTTTTGTCATTTCTGAAAGACACGTTCTGCGACGCTGGCTTGGGATCCACAGCTTCCAAGTCAGACCTCATCGGCGGCGACCATGAGGAGGGCACCCTCTCCGGCTCTTCCAAGGGGAAAGAACCCATCTGCTCTTCCAAAGGGAAAGCGCCCGTCTGCGACATCAGGGAGGGCACCCTACAGTCGTGCTCTTCCAAGGGGAAGGAGCCCATCTGCGACAACATGGAGCGCATCCAGGGTCCGTGCTCTTACCACGGGAACGAGCCCATCTGTGACAAGTGAGGAAACCCATGATTTGTTTATTTCAGTTGTTCACAATGTGATGCTCTATATGTGCAATTATTTACTGTGCAGTACATTTCATCAATCCAGATTTAAACATACCGATAGGAATGCATATATTTGCCTGCTGTTAAGCCTGTTATAGCTAGCATATGCCTCTTTTAAAGTTTTTTTATTGTTCGGTTGTTTGTAGTTAGCATATGTTCAGTTTCAAATGCTATCTTTGGTTGTTCGTAGTATGCCTTGTTTATTTCAGATATTCACAACGTGATGTTCTATGGCCCTGTTTGGTTCAGCTTTTATCGATGGATTCCGCTACCGCGCAGCAGAATCTGAACCAAAGAGCGAACCCAGCAGAATCTGATTCCAGAAATCTGTTGCCAAAATCTGAACCAAAAGCGGAAGCAGCCCAGGACGTGCTTTCCAAAATCTGATTCCGCTGCGGGCCAAAATCTGAAAAAGCTATATCAGCTGGTTTGCCAAATGACCTACATCTTTTTCACATCAGATTTTCCACAGCTGTTTTTCCACAGCAGATTTTACACAGCTACTTTTAGAAATCCACAGCCGAACCAAACAGGGCCTATATGTGCAAGTATGAACTATGAAGTTCAATTTCATCGGTACCAGTTTCAAGAATACCACTACGAATGACTACATTTGGTTGCTGCATCTTGTAGTTAACACGCCTTTCCATTTTTATTTAACCATAACCAGTGTACTTAGACCGGCACAATACCAGTTTGAATGACTATGTTTGCTTGTTGTTAAAAGTAACGACCCGAGACCAACAATTCAGACGCCTTCCATGTTTTTCATTGTCGCCGTGTGATTTATTTATTTGTTGCATTCATCATGTCATCATTCGCATTGCATCCGCATGTTTTCATAAAACTCGTAGTCGTTCGTAGTTGCCGCTTCTCCTTGTCTTCGTGGCATGTCATCAGACCGTTTGTCTTCCTTGACCATTCTCAGTCCAACCACTCACTTGACCTCGTTCGACTAACCCCGATTTGCACAGTGCATCGACCCCTCGCCCGTGTCTGAAACTTCCCCGAACCCGAACCAGACTATCGTTACCCTTGGGTCCGGATCATCCCCAAACATCTATAAAACATCTTCGTTTTATTTATTGGACTCCCTAGCCTATTTTTCCCGACCGTCCAATTTCAATCGGAGGATCAGATTAACACCTACCCTAATCCCCACCTACTATATATTTGAGCCTAACCCTAGATACTAGCCCTCTCGTCTCCGCCGCCGCCACCCACTCACCATCTCCATCGGGATCCTCCCAGATCCATCCACTCCACCCAGCCGACCCGACCACCTCCCTCGTTTTCAGCACCGGGCCAACCTCCTCCTCCCCTCGATCCACCCAATCCTGCAACCACCTCCTCGCTTCTCCTCTGCCTTGACCGGAGTATGGCTCCCCTGCTCATGGCGCCCGAGCACCCAGCGCCAGCAGCTAGCAGTCCACCCCCACGCCCGAGTCCTCGTGCCCGTGCGCCTTCTCCACGAGACCGGAGTCCCTCGTGCCCGGGCATCTCCGTCGACCCTGTCGTCGGCCGGCGACCTCGTCCGCCGGAGCTCGCCTTCGCCGACCAGCAACACCAGCTCCTCGCGCCCTGCTTCCCTTCCATCTCCTGATGTTCGTCTTCCCCTGCTCTTTCTCATATCTCTCTCTCTGTTCATGAGCACAGGAGGAGTGGAGCATCGCGCCGCCGTCCTCGGTCGTTGCCGCCCGCCGTTGTTCTTCACCGGATCGGCTCCCTAGGGCCGGATCCGCACGTCCGCTCCATCCCTGCCGTCCCGCCGGGGTCCCCTGCCTCGTCGGACCCCGTTGCTGCCTTCCCATCCAGCGCCGCCGCTGCTCTGCTTCCTGACGAGCAGAGGACCGCGCCCGCTTCAGTGCCTCCCCGCCTTGCGACGCCCTGCCCACGCCAAGTCCTGCGCCGCTATGCCTCCTAGTCAGCCACGTCACCTGTGACCAAGGCCACCAGGACCTTCTCAACGGTGCAATGCCGCCGGTCACCTCTCCGAGCAGAGCCGCCGGACCAGCAGGTCCCCGTCTCGCGCCCCTTCTACCCTTCTTTTTCCCTGACTCCCTTTCTCCTCTGACCTTCTCTCTCTTGTATACTTGTGTACCAGCCGAGCCATGGCCACCGCGACTCGCTCAAGCCCCCTTTGTTCGCCACTTGGACGCCGCCAAGCCGTGGAGCCATTGCCGTTCCTCCTTCGCCGCCTTGATCCAGCGCCCTTCGTCCGTCCTAGCCGGAGTCGCGCCAAGTTCCCCTGCATCGCGCGTGCGTTGACCGCGTCTCTGCCTCGCTAGTCTGCCTCGTCCTCCTCTGCTTGGCCAGCGCCAAGTCCCGCTCCCCACCTGCATCGCGTGGCCCAGCGCCTCCTGCCTGGCCTCGATCTGGGCCTTGGCCCATGGTGAGCGCCCCAGCGCCCAGCCAGTTTCGGCCCGCTTCTGTTTTTTTCCCTATCAGCGAATTTGTCTATTATCCAGTGTTTGGCTGTTTTACAGAAAAACCCCTAATGTTCATGCATCTAATAACTAATTATCCATGCATCATATGTAAATGTTTTAAATATGTAAAATGCTTAGAATTTAATCTAGTTTCATATTATGCAACTTTCATCCTTGTTAAAAATGTTAAAAATGTTGTTTGATTAATTTGCTCATATGCCATGTTAAAATGATTTATTTCATAACTAAATAACCGTAGCTCCAAATTTAATAAACTTTATATGTAAATGGAGTGGAATAATGCATAGATTAACTTGGTGCACTTTTATTTTGATGTTTAACAATATTAAAATATGGTTTAGGGCAGAACAGTACCAAATCCAAAATATGGACATGAGGATTTTCCGGAATTGTTGTTTGTTGTTCCGGCCTCATTTAAACTTGCCTAGATAGGTAGTTTTATTATGCTTCACCTCTTGCCATGTTTAACAATATTTAATATTGTTGGGAACATAAACGAGAGAGAACTAAATAATTGATGTGGTGTTTCATCAATATGCAACTCGTTGCATATTGAGCTCCACTTAATTTGTAGTATTGTTTGTGCACTTTGCCATGCCATGCCTCATTAAACCGGACATGCATCATACTTTATTGCGCATCATGCCATGTTTATGATTTTTGGTTTACCATGTTGTTTGCTTCTTTCCGGTTGTGCTTCTTCTCGATAGTTTCGGTTATGTTGCGGTTGTGAGGATTCGTTCGACTACGTTCGTTTGTCTTCTTCATGGACTCGTTCTTCTTCCTAGCCGGATTTCAGGCAAGATGACCATTACCCTCGATATCACTTCTATCTTTGCTTGCTAGTTGTTCGTTCTATCACTATGTCGCGCTACCTACCACTTGTTTATCATGCCTCCCATATTGCCATGTCAAGCCTCTAACGCACCTTCCTAGCAAACCATTGTTTGGCTATGTTACCGCTTTTGCTCAGCCCCTCTTATAGCGTTGTTAGCTGCAGGTGAAGTTGAAGATTGCTCCATGTTGGAACATGGTTATGTTGGGATATCACAATATCTCTTATTTTAATTAATGCATCTATATACTTGGTAAAGGGTGGAAGGCTCGGCCTTATGCCTGGTGTTTTGTTCCACTCTTGCCGCCTTAGTTTCCGTCATACCGGTGTTATGTTCCTTGATTTTGCGTTCCTTACGTGGTTGGGGTTATGGGACCCCCTTGACAGTTTGCTTTGAATAAAACTCCTCCAGCAAGGCCCAGCCTTGGTTTTATCATTTGCCTACCTACCACCTATACCTTCCCTTGGGTTCTGCAGACTCAAGGGTCATCTTTATTTTAAACCCCCCCGGGCCAGTTCTCCTCTGAGTGTTGGTCCATACCGGGCAACCTGCGGGGCCACCCTGGGGAAACTTGAGGGCTGGTTTTACTCGTAGCTTGACCTATCCAGTGTGCCCTAAGAACGAGATATGTGCAGCTCCTATCGGGATTTGTCGGCACATTCGGACGGACTTGCTGGTCTTGTTTTACCATTGTCGAAATGTCTTGTAACCGGGATTCCGAGTCTGATCGGGTTATTCCAGGAGAAGGAATATCCTTCGTTGATCGTGAGAGCTTGTGATGGGCTAAGTTGAGACACCCCTGCAGGGTATAAACTTTCGAGAGCCGTGCCCGCGCTTATGTAGCAGATGGGAATTTGTTGATATCCGGTTGTAGAGAACTTGACACTTAACTTAATTAAAATGCATCAACCGTGTGTGTAGCCGTGATGGTCTCTTTTCGGCCGAGTCCGGGAAGTGAACACGGTTTGGGTTATGTATGAACTAAGTAGTTCAGGATCACTTCTTGATCATTTCTAGCTTCACGACCGTTGCGTAGCTTCTCATCTTACTCTTGTACTCGTATGTTAGCCACCATATTTGCTTAGCGCTTGCTGCAACTCCACCTCATTACCTCATCCTACCCATAAGCTTAAATAGTCTTGATCTCGCGGGTTTTGAGATTGCTGAGTCCTCGTGACTCACAGATACTACCAAAACAGTTGCAGGTGCCGATGATACCAGTGCAGGTGATACTACCGAACTCAAGTGGGAGTTCGACGAGGACCTTTGGCCTATACTATGTTTCGTTTCCTGATGATCAGTAGTGGAGCCCAGTTGGGACGATCGAAGATCTAGCATTTGGGGTTATCTTCTTTTCATTTGGATTTGTCCGTAGTCGGACTATGTGCGTACTCTGAATGATGTATGAAATATTTGATCATTGTGTGAAGTGGCGATTGTAAGCCAACTCTATTTATCCCTTTCTTGTTCATTACATGGGATTGTGTGAAGATGACCCTTCTTGCGACAAAAACATAATGCGGTTATGCCTCTAAGTCGTGCCTTGACACGTGGGAGATATAGCCGCATTGTAGGCGTTACATTAAATGTTAGGCCTGTTGTAGTTAGCACACCTTTCCACTTGTTTTGCTTTACTAGCGTGCTTAAACCTGCACACCGAAGCTATCTTTTGGAGAGTATTTTGTCTGCCATGTATAATTTTGGTTGATGTTTAGCCTGTTGTGCTTAACATGCTTCTCGATGTACCTACACAGGACAATTTTGGGAACGACTGCTGTTTTCCATCGAGGTTAGTTTCATCCCATGGCTTATATCTGCTCACTGTTCAGGATATCGGTAGCTGGTACCATATAGGCCGGCGGCTGAATAGGGACTAACAGGTGAATCGGACTTTTAACTGAATATATCTGCAACCCATTTTTTGTTAGGTTAACTAGGGTCATATGTAATATATCTGAGGCTACATAGCAACATGCACTGTACTTAATGTCTAAATATGCAATCCTAGGCTACATAGGAACAAGGAAGAGTGTTACATTAATGTTCTAATGATGTCTAGATATACGTAGAAGAGCAGCAGCAGCAACAGCAACAACACAACCATGTTCGGATACTCAACTTAGCTAGAGGTTAAAGTTAGTTTCTAGCTCATTACTAACCCTGAACTAACTCCATCCAAAGAGTTGTTTGGATGGCAGGGTTAGATTGACAATAAATGCACTAGGAGAACTAGCTCTAATTAGCACCTCTTGGGTTGGATATTTTTTTGGGTGGGTTATAGATGTAACTAGCTCAAACTAGCCCTCATGTTTAGATATACTTTAGGGCTATTTGAGCCTGAAATAGCTCAAACTAACTGTAACCCATGGATACAACAGCAGTTAATCAGCCGATAATTTGTAAGAATGAACTAAACTCCTTCCGGCCCATAATATAAGATGTTAATTCATCTAATATGTGAGTATATTGGATGTTATAAGATACTCCCTCCGTTCCTAAATATTTGTCTTTTTAGAGATTTCAAATGGACTACCACAGACAGATGTATATAGACATATTATAAAAGAGTGTTGTACTACATCATTGTGCAATTGTTGTTTAGCTTCTAATATTAACTTGGTGCTTTTAGGTACATATGTCATTGGTAAAGATCCGTGTTTCGACCCTTTCTGCGTATGGGGCAATGAGATATCGATGAACCAGCATCAAGTGAGGAAGCTGATAAAGATTGTTAGTAAAATGGGTCCAAAGATGACAATTAAACTATTTGTTTACACTTTATCCAAGACAACAGCGAACTGCAGGATGGTAAGTAAGAACTCTGCAGCCTTCTTTTTACTGCCCATAATGAGTTGTGTTAGATGACAATGTCTGAATCTTTTTCCTTTGCAGTGGTTGCCAAAGCAGTTTACTCAAGATTACCTCTCAAACTACATGATTGGTGGGCATGCAAAGGTTAAAGTATTTCTACAGAACACGATCATTATCTAGATGTTTTCATGAAGACCGTGAAGGATGGGCGGTCGGCCATCACAAGGGGTTGGACTAGAGTCGTGCGTGCCTTCTGCATGGAGGAGGGCACAATATGGGCATTCCGCTTCACCTTGTTCAGGAACCAGAATATAGTTCGCCTCTTTCTTTACCGTCTTTAATAGTACAAGTATACAATTGTGGTTCATCATTCTTTATTTGGTTCTTATGTAATTCTTGAACATATGTACCTATGAATTGAATAATGCATTGGTTGTTTGAACCTGATGGATATGAATAAAGCTGTAACATACATTCAAATTCAAATCCAAATCGAAATCCGGTACAATTTGGAAAAGCAGCAATTAAATTACGGTGAAATTAGGCTCTCCGGGTTGTTACGGCACACACGGTTGGTATAACACAAACGTTTGCGATATGCACCATAATCCGAGATGGTTCACAAAGAGGAAACATGTGCAAGCATGCACACAGTTGCCGTTTGCAAAGCGTGTGCGATGTCAGACAATATCACAAACGGTGCGGGCAAACTAAATGTTTGTGTTAGTTGCCTTATCGTACACGATTCACAACCATGAACTGTTTCTGATGAAGTATGCATCATAAACGTTGCACCAGAGAATAGCGTGTGCGATAGTTGTCGTGTACGACGATGTTACGACGGTCCGACGTTTTGTAATCCTGTCCGACACTCGTACGACGATTAGCTAATCTTCTTAACGGTGAACCATTTGTGATGGGCCACACATCATACACGTTCAATAATAGTGAACCGTTTGTGATGGGCCGCGCGTCGTAAACGTAGCACCACAGAATACCGACTGCGATGGCAATGCAAGCAGAAACGAGTAGGAGTACTGTAGGGGCCCTATCCCCGACGGTTTCTGGGTCGTGTGGGAAGGACCCCCCAATCGCCCACACTCACTTGGCGACGGTTCCAAATGTCGTCGCGGAAAGGGGTTAAAAACCGTTTGTTTAGGACCGACGCACACCAGTGAGAGTTGAGCTAAAGAACAAATAGACTATGAGAAGGCTCAGTTCAAGAAGCACATGGCCAAGCTCAGTGTTGCTGATGTGCAAAAATTCAAGCAGATGATGCATGACCTCAAGGACCAGTTCAACAAGAAGCATGAAGAAGCCAAAGGCTCACGCGAGCGCATGAAGTACTATGCACAAAAATGTGTGCAAGCGCACAATGAGGCTGAGAAGAGAAAGGCACTTGGGCATCCTGGCATCGACCCCAAGATGGCCGCCAAGAAGAGCATGAAGTCTGCTGAAGTTGAACTAAAATCTTCAAGGCAGGGCCAACCAAGCATTGTCTTCCCTGTCAGCATGACTGGCTCGAAGCCAAAGGTCCCCTCAGCAGCTTCTGAGCAGAAGAAGACAAGGCAAGCTGAGGCTGAAGCCAGGAAGAGGAAGCACAAAGACACCTCTGATGTTGCTCCCTCAAAGAAAAAGTTGAAGACTAAGGCTTCAAAGTCTTCAAGAAAAGAGCGTGCTGCTGCCCAAGAGCCCCTCAACGTTGAACCTATCTCTGTTTCTCCTCCTGCCAACCGCGAGCGCCGCCTTGTGACTCATGAGCCTGCTTCCACAGAGGTCCAGAAAGTGAAGAGATTCTAGCTGTTGACCCGAACGCAGCTGAAGACATTGGTCATGAAGACAATGTTGATGATGATGAAGTCCTTCCTCAGCTTGAACCCAATCCGGTATCATCGCCTGCTCCCACGAGCAGTGAACTCATTAGCATTGGCCATCCCTTGACACCAGTTGCTCAAGATGATTCATGGGTAGAGCAACAACCTGACACCCCCCTGCAAGATGAGATCCCCCGTACTCCACCAACTCAAGTCACCACTCTGGTGCTTGATGATGATTACATGGAACAGACCACTCCCTCTCCAAAGGCGTCGCCAGCATTCTGCAGGCTTCGCAAAGGCCTCAGACCTCAGGTCTCCATGTCAAGCATACCAGAAGAGGATGTGCAACAAACCAGCTCAGTAGCACGTCAAGTGTTCCCTGAAGCCATCCCTTCTATGTCTGCTTCTAAGTCTGAAGCCAAAGCTGCTGAAGACATTTCGGCTGCATCAGCCGATGAAGAAAAAGAAGAAGAATGAGAAGTTTATTCCCCCTACCAGTGATCCAGTCATCCAAGAAGAGAATGTGATTGTGCCCGACCCTCCAGTCGTTGAAGCCATGGAAGTTGAAACCAATGAGGCTGCCACCACCAACACCACTGAAGCCAATGACACTGTCATGGCTAAAGACAATGTGGAGCCCGAAGTCAATGCTGTAACTAACAACATTGTGCAGCCAATCACTTTTGATGTAGCTGTTCCTCCACCAAGACCTCATACAATGGAACGTGCATACAATCGTGGTGGTGAGCTTGTCATGGTGAGATGGCCTATCATGGTTCCACCCACTGCTCCTGGCCCTCAATATGATTATCATGTGGAGCAAAGGCCTCAAACTCAGAAGCCAAAGCCAAGACTGCCTAGGCTTCCCAATGCTGCAACAACTCAAGGCTCGTTCAGAGTGCTCAACTTTAGAGAGCACAACACATTCTTCGACAGCGCCAAGAACCCATAGAAGAAGCCCAAGATCTCCTCTGACAGGTTTTGGAGCCATCAGCAACGAAGCTATTACTCATGCATTCTATACAACCAAGACCGGATCTTTCCTCATAAGCATCTGGATTGTGATGCTATTGCTGTCCTGCCTTGCCTTCAAGAGGCCCTTGACTGCTTCAGAGACGTTGGGTTGCTGCCATTTGTAACTGACAAAGAGCACTAGAAGGAAGAGCTTCTGCTGCAGTCTTATGCCACATTGCACATTCGAGGCTACAACAGGGATCCGAAGACTTGGATCCTTGAGTGGACGACAGGTGACGTTCACCATGAAGCCAAAGCTCAGGACATCATTGAGCTCACTTCCCTGCCCACTCCTGGTGAGTTGTTTGAACCAGGTTGTCAGCTTCATCAGAATGAACTGCAGAGCATATTCCAGAAGCCAGAGCCAAACATGAGCCAAATGTTAAGCATGATGAAGCCTTTGCCCCATGACGCCGAATACCCCAAGGAGTTCTTTGTTAAGGACCTCGAGTACTTGCCATGCACAATATATCACATTCTGAGGCGTACTCTGTGGCCTATCAAAGGCAACTCTTTTGAAGCCAAACTCGAAGGTGCCATGAAGACATTGGTCTTCTATATCATCAATGGCATCAGATTCAATACCCAAGATTTCTTCATCCGACAACTTGTTGCTTCTGGCATTGATCTCTTTGGACTGAAGTTTTATGCTCCCTGGGTTATGCGCCTAATCAAGCTTCATCCAACAACCAACTATCAGCCTTCAGCGCGCAACCATGTCGTATTTTTGCCTGATGTTGATATGGACTATGAAGCCATCTACCCTGAGCCTGCCAAGAAGCCACTCCACCTACAAAATGCAGAACATCAAAGCTTCACGCAACCAATTGAAGGCATTCATGTGCCAAATTCTGCTACTCCTGCTTATCCTTTGGCTGGGAACTTGCGTCTGCCGCATCATGCCAATACTGAAGCCACTGCCAGCACAATTGCTCAAAGGCCTCAGAAGCGTCCCTGAGTCCTCAATGACCGTGATCTTCTGGTATCTCTACATCAAAAGCAGGATAGGCATCATGACTAGCTGAAGCGCCAAATGCAGAGTCTCTTAGTTGATGTAAATCGCATTTGCAACTAGGCCACCAAGAACTCATTCGTCGCGCATGAAGCCTGTCGGCGGTCCTGGAAGAGCCTCACACTGCTTTGCTCTGAAGATGATCTTCGTGAAGATGTCTGCACAGAGAACTTCAAGCTTGACTCCAGGCCTCCACAATCTGCAAGTTGGCATCGAACCCCTTCAATTGAAGATATTGAAAATTCATCTTCGGCTGCATGATACGTCTCCAACGTATCTATAATTTATGAAGTATTCATGCCAATATATTATCATTCTTGAATGTTTTACAATCATTTTATAGCAACTTTATATAATTTTTTGAGACTAACCTATTGACCCAGTGCCCAGTGCCAGTTGCTGTTTTTCTGCTTGTTTTTTACATCGCAGAAAATCAATATCAAATGGAGTCCAAACACCGCGAAACTTTTTGTGGATTTTTTATGGGCCAGAAGACTCCCGATGGGCCAGAGCAGCATCTGGGGGGTGCCCCGAGGGGGCACAACCCACCAGGGCGCGCCAGGGCTCCCTGGCGCGCCCAGGTGGGTTGTGCCCACCTCGGTGGCCTCCCGCACCACCTCTTTGCACTATAAATTCCCAAATTTTCCGAAACCCTTTGGGGTTAACCTAGATCAGAAGTTCCGCCGCCGCTGGGCTCCGTAGCCACCGAAAACCAATCTAGACCCGTTCCGGCACCCTGCCGGAGGGGGAATCATCTCCGTTGGCCATCTTCATCATCCCGGCGGCCACCACGATGAGAAGGGAGTAGTCCACCCTCGGGGCTGAGGGTTTGTACCAGTAGATATGTGTTTAATCTCTCTCTCTCTCTCTAGTGATCCATATCATGGGCTTTATTAATATAGTCGGATCATATGATGTTTCTCCTCTCTATACTCTTGTTATGATGAATTGAATCTTTACCCTTTGAAGTTTTGTCTTGTTGGATTGAATATTCAGATATGAGAACACATGATATATGTCTTGCGATGTGAATACTTGAGGTGACAATGAGGTATCATATTGATTCACTTGATATATGTTATGGCATTCAACTCGCGGATTCCCGCGGTGATATTGGGGTAATCTATGCATAGGGGTTGATGCACGTTTTTATTATCTTTTCTCCGACGGAAACCTTGGGGTCTCTTTATAGTTCTTTGTGTGGATTGAGTATTATGAATATGAATTTTCTTTCGTGTTATTCTAGTACGAACTCTTGAATAGATCGAACGAAAAGAATAGCTTTGAGGGAGTTTCGTACCCTACAAACAATTCCTATCTTTTGTTATCCGCTAATAGGAACTTGGGAGTGATTCTTTATTGTACTTTGAGGGATAATCATATGATCCAACTATGTTAGCACTGTTGAGAATTGCACTAGCGAAAGTACGGACCCTAGGCCTCATTTTTAAGCATTGCAACACCGTTTTTGTGCCCGTTTACTATTAGTTACCTTGCTGTTTTTATAATTTCAGATTACAAAAACCAATATCTACTATCCATATTACACTCTTATCACCATCTCTTCACCGAACTAGTGCACCTATACATTTTGATATTGTATTGAGTGTGTTGGGGACACAAGAGATTGCTTGTATTTGGTTGCAGGGTCATTTGAGGGAGACCATCTTCATCCTACACCTCTCACGGATTGATAAACCTTAGGTCATCGACTTGAGGGAAAATTGCTACTGTCCTACAAAACTCTGCGCTTGGAGGCCCAACACGAGTCTACAAGAATAAAGTTGCATAGTAGACATTAAGTTCTTTTCTGGCGCAGTTGTCGGGGAGGTGAGTGCTTGAAGGTATATCTTTAGATCTTGCAATTGAATCTTTTAGTTTCTTGTTTTATCATTAGTTTGGTTTATAAACGAAAACTACATAAAAATGGAATTGAGGTTGCATCATTTTATTGATCATCTTTGTAATATCTTTCTTGAAAATGATGGTTCGCAAAATTGTGCTCAATTGTTAGAAGAAGAAGTCAATAAAATGTTTGGCACAAAATATTTGAATGATGAGCATGTTTGCAATGTTGTTAGTATGAATTCTTTGAATATCCATGATGCTAATGATATGCAAAGCCATAAGCTTGGGGATGCTATATTTGATGAATATGATATTTTTAATCCCCCAAGTTTTGATGAGAAAATTTATTATGATGATTGCATGCCTCCTATTTATGATGATTATATTGATGAAAGTGGATTTGGAGAGGTCATGACTTTATTTAATGATGAATCCACTATCTTGGAAGAGGTTGCAATTGATTATGAGAACAAAGTTGCTATCTATGATGATTATGGTGATGACATGTATGCTATAAGAATAATGATAACCATGAAACTTGTCATCATGATTTTAATTTTCATTCTCATGATATTTATTTTGTTGAGTTTGCTCCCACAACTATTCATGAGAATAAATTTGCTTATGTGGAGAGTAAGAAAATTTCTATGCTTATGTATCATGAAAAGAATGATTTATGTGATGGTTATATTGTTGAATTTCTTCATGATGCTACTGAAAATTATTATGAGGGAGGAACTTATGCTTGTAGAAATTGCAATAATATCAAGTTTCCTCTTTATGTGTTGAAATTTTTGAAGCTATGCTTGTTTTGCCTTCCTATGCTAGTTGATTCTTGTTCCCATAAATTGTTTGCTCATAAAATCCCTATGCATAGGAAGTGTGTTAGACTTAAATGTGCTAGTCATATGCTTCATGATGCTCTCTTCATGTTTCAATTCTTATCTCTTATGCAAGCATATTTGAAATCATCATGCCTAGCTAAAAGGCATTAAAGAAAAGCGCTTGTTGGAAGACAACCCAACGCTTCTACCTACTGTTTTTGTGTATTCACATGATTAGGCTACTGTAGTAATCATGTTTTATTGCTTTTGTTTCAATAAAGTGCCAAGTAAGACCTTTGGGATGGCTTACGGTGATAGTTGATTTGATCTTGCTGAAAAACAGAAACTTTTGCGCTTGGAAAAATAATTCTCAATTCTAACATAAGTGTGATAAAATGCTGATTCCTTTTGAAGAAGATTAATAGACAAATTATCCAGGTTTTCCTAATTTTTCAGAATTTTTGGAGTAGCAGAAGTATGGTTGGAGTACAGATTACTACAGACTATTCTGTTTTTGACAGATTATGTTTTCAATGCATATTTTGCTTGTTTTCTAGTTTCTATGGCTTATATTGCTCAATATAATTGTGGAAATGATATGCTACAGTAGGCATTGTGTGGAAACAATTATGAATCTTGTCTTTGGCAGTACTGATAACCCACAAGTATAGGGGATCGCAACAGTTTTCGAGGGTAGAGTATTCAACCCAAATTTATTGATTCGACACAAGGGGAGCCAAAGAATATTCTCAAGTATTAGCAGTTGAGTTGTCAATTCAACCACACCTGGATAACTTAATATCTACAGCAAAGTATTTAGTAGCAAAGTAGTATGGAAGTAACGGTAACGGTAGCAAAAGTAATATTTTTGGGTTTTGTAGTGATTGTAACAGTAGCAACGGAAAAGTAAATAAGTGAAGAACAATATGTGAAAAGCTCGTAGGGATTGGATTGGTGATGGATAATTATGCCAGATGTGGTTCATCATGTAACAGTCATAACATAGGGTGACACAGAACTAGCTCCAATTCATCAATGTAATGTAGGCATGTATTCCGAATATAGTCATACGTGCTTATGGAAAAGAACTTGCATGACATCTTTTGTCCTACCCTCCCGTGGCAGCGGGGTCCTAGCAGAAACTAAGGGATATTAAGGCCTCCTTTTAATAGAGTACCGGACCAAAGCATTAACACATAGTGAATACATGAACTCCTCAAACTACGGCCATCACCGGGAGTGGTCCCGATTATTGTCACTTCGGGGTTGCCGGATCATAACACATAGTAGGTGACTATAGAATTGCAAGATAGGATCAAGAACTCACATATATTCAAGAAAACATAATAGGTTCAGATCTGAAATCATGGCACTCGGGCCCTAGTGACAAGCATTAAGCATAGCAAAGTCATAGTAACATCAATCTCAGAACATAGTGGATACTAGGGATCAAACCCTAACAAAACTAACTCAATTACATGATAAATCTCATCCAACCCATCACCGTCCAGCAAGCCTACGATGGAATTACTCACGCACGGCGGTGAGCATCATGAAATTGGTGATGGAGGATGGTTGATGATGACGACGGTGACGGATTCCCCTCTCCAGAGCCCCGAACGGACTCCAGATCAGCCCTCCCGAGAGAGTTTAGGGCTTGGCGGCGGCTCCGTATCGTAAAATGCGACGAATCCTTCTCCCTGCTTTTTTTCTCCCCGAACACGAATATATGGAGTTGGAGTTGAGGTCAGTGGAGCAACAGGGGGCCCACGAGGCAGGGGGGAACCCAGGGGGGGCAGGCGCGCCCCCCACCCTCGTGGACAGGTGGTGGGCCCCCTGGCCTTGATTCTTTCGCCAATATTTTTAATATTTTCCAAAAATAAGTTCCGTGGAGTTTCAGGTCATTCCGAGAACTTTTGCTTCTGCACATAAATAACACCATGGCAATTCTGCTGAAAACAGCGTCAGTCCGGGTTAGTTCCATTCAAATCATGCAAGTTAGAGTCCAAAACAAGGGCAAAAGTGTTTGGAAAAGTAGATACGGCGGAGACGTATAAACTCCCCCAAGCTTAAACCTTTGCTTGTCCTCAAGCAACTCAGCTGATAAACTGAAAGTGATAAAGAAAAACTTTTACAAACTCTGTTTGCTCTTGTTGTTGTAAATATGTAAAGTCAGCATTCAAGTTTTCAGCAAAAGATTATAACTAACCATATTCACAATAACTCTTAGGTCTCATGTTTACTCATATCAATGGCATAATCAACTAGCGAGCAATAATAATAAATCTCAGATGACAACACTTTCTCAAAGCAATCATAATATGATATAACAAGATGGTATCTCGCTAGCCCTTTCTGAGACCGCAAAACATAAATGCAGAGCACCTTTAAAGATCAAGGACTGACTAGACATTGTAATTCATGGTAAAAGAGATCCAGTCATAGTCATACCCAATATAAATTAATAGTAATGGATGCAAATGATAGCAGTGCTCTTCAGCTGGTGCTTTTTAATGAGAGGGTGATGACTCAACATGAAAGTAAATAGATAGGCCCTTCGCAGAGGGAAGAAGGGATTTGTAGAGGTGCCAGAGCTCGATTTTAAAGCAGAGATAAATACTATTTTGAGCGGTATACTTTCATTGTCAACATAACAACCAAGAGATGGCGATATCTTCCATGCTACACACTTTATAGGCGGTTCCCAAACAGAATGGTAAAGTTTATACTCCCCCTCCACCACAAGCATCAATCCATGGCTTGCTCGAAACAACGAGTGCCTCCAACTAACAACAGTCCCATGGGGAGTTTTGTTTGCAATTATTTTGATTTGATTTGCGTAAAGCATGGGACTGGGCATCCCGGTGACCAGCCATTTTCTCGTGAGTGAGGAGCGGAGTCCACTGCTCTTGAGAATAACCCGCCTAACATGGAAGATACAGACAACCCTAGTTGATACATAAGCTATTCGAGCATACAAAACAGAATTTCATTTGAAGGTTTAGAGTTTGGCACATACAAATTTACTTGGAACGGCGGGTAGATACCGCATATAGGAAGGTATTGGTGGACTCATATGGAATAACTTTGGGGTTTAAGGGATTGGATGCACAAGCAGTATTCCGCTTAGTACAAGTGAAGGCTAGCAAAAGACTGGGAAGTGACCAACTAGAGAGCGACAACAGTCATGAACATGCATTAAAATTAATAAACATTGAGTACAAGCATGAGTAGGATATAATCCACCATGAACATAAATATCGTGAAGGCTATGTTGATTTGTTTCAACTACATGTGTGAACATGTGCTAAGTCGAGTCACTTAAATCATTCAAAGGAGGATACCACCCCATCATACCACGTCACAATCATTTTAATAGCATGTTGGCATGCAAGGTAAACCATTATAACTCATAGCTAATCAAGCATGGCACGAGCAACTATAATCTCTAATTGTCATTGCAAACCTGTTTATTCATAATAGGCTGAATCGGGAATGATGAACTAATCATATTTACAAAAACAAGAGAGGTCGAGTTCATACCAGCTTCTCTCATCTCAATCAGTCCATCATATATCGTCATAATTTCCTTTCACTTGCACGACCGAACGATGTGAATAATAATAAGAGTGCATGTGCATTGGACTAAGTTGGAATCTGCAAGCATTCAATAAACAGGAGAAGACAAGGCAATATGGGCTCTTGGGTAATTCAACAATAATGCATATAAGAGCCGCTTCAACATTTTAATTATGGTCTTCTCCTATCGACCCCCAAAGAAAAGAAATAAAACTATTTACACGGGAAAGCTCCCAACAAGCAAAAGAAGAACGAGAAATATTTTTGGGTTTTCTTTTTAATTATTATTACTACAGCAAGAAAGTAAACTAGCTAAAAGCTATTACTATTTTTTTTGGTTTTTCTTAAGGTTTATCAAACACACAAGAAGAAAGCGTAAAAAGAAAATAAACTAGCATGGATATTACAGTGAAAAAGTATGAGCGCCGACATCTAGCAATGAGTGTGTGAACATAAATGTAATGTCAGTGAGAGATACGTACTCCCCCAAGCTTAGGCTTTTGGCCTAAGTTGGTTTATTGCCACGGATGGCCTGGCGGATATCCAAAGTTATAACCGGGGTCGTACCGCGATGAAGAAGCCCCTGATTGCCACTGGTTGGCAATCATCTCCAGATCCCACTGGTAATTAGACTGTCGTGGAGGATCAAATTGTGGTTCCGGCTCTGGCTCTGTGGCTGACGTAGGGTTCCGGTAGGCGTGAATGGCCGCCAGCAGAACGAGATACTGGCCTGCAGATAAATCAAACAAGGAAGGAGCAGGCAAGGTAATAGTCTCAGGGTGATGTTTATCATAGAACAATTTGTATTTAAGCGCCCTTTCCCTGTTCTTAACAATAAAATCATGTGCTACCATAATCTTATAATCTAAATAAACAGCGGGAAGCAATTTTTCTTCTTTTTCATAGCGCCTAATAGGTATGTTATAATATGCAGCAAGGCGTGAAGCATAGACACCTCCAAAGATGGGGCCCTTTGTACGGTTCAGACTTAACCGTTTGGCAATAATACTGCCCATACTAACAGAGTCATCGTGGAATAAACCATGTAACAAAATAATAATATCAGGAACACTAAGATTTCCACAGTTTCCGCGACCAATTAAGCAACGACTAGCAATTATCGCAAAGTAGCGTAAAACAGGAAAATGTATGCTAGTGATTCTTTCATCGGAAACCTTCCTAGTTTCCCCCACAGTAATAGTATCAATAAACTCGTCCACATCTTTATGATGTGGTTCCTCTAAGCTACCCTCAAAAGGTATTTTGCAAACCCTGCAAAATTCAACTAGTGGCATCTTCTTAACCACATCATATAAATGAAACTCTACTGCAGGAGGTGATTCCTTAGGATAATAGTAGAAGTTTTGCACAAAAGTATTGGTGAGTAAGAGATACTGTTCGCGTTGGTCGCGGAGGAAGTCGGTGAGGCCTGCATTCTCAGCCAATTCATAAAAATCATCATAAATCCCGGCTGCTCTCAAGAAATCATCGAAAGGCCATTCACACGGTCGAACCTCCGTGGTTCGAGGCAGATTATATTTGGGCCTCTCTGCTTCTTCACTTTTTTTCCCTTCGAGCTTCGGCTCGATGAGCCCCTCAAAAATCTCTTCATTATTTTCTGAAAAATTCTGAAATTTTTAGTAACTTCAAATAAAAGTGAACCAAGCTCAACAAAATTGATAGCAACTACTCCTACAAGTGCCTAGAGACTATATCATGCATTAGAACTACTTGGAACCATATAAATTTGACATGAAAGCTCAAGAACATGGTCACCTAGGCAGCACAAATTTGCAATGAATAAAGCACTAGAACAAAAACTAATTGGACCAATGGAGGAATCACATACCAAGGAACAATCCCCCAAAGCAGTTTTGTGAGAGGTGCTTTGAGCAAGGAGATCGAAAATCGCAGCAAAATGAGCTAGAACTCGTGCTTGAGCTGGTTGGTGAATTTTTTGGGAGGAAGAAGGAGTGTGTGGGTGCAGGAATAAGTGGAGGGGAGCCACCATGGGCTCACGAGGCAGGGGGCGCGCCCTGGACCTCGTGGCCAGGTGCTTGCTCCCCCTGCTGTGTTCTCAGTGCCAGATATTCTCAAATATTCCAGCAAAAATCATATTAAATTGGCAGGGCATTTGGAGAACTTTTATTTTTGGGGTATTTTTATATTGCACGGATAATTCAGAAAACAGACAGAAAAATACTATTTTTACTTTATTTCAACTAAATAACAGAAAGTAAAAGGAAGGTACAAAAGGTTGTGCTTTCTAACTTCATCCATCTCATGCTCATCAAAAGGAATCCACTAACAAGATTGACCAGGTCTTGTCAACAAACTCATTCAGAATCGCATGAAACCGGAGAAATTTCGAATAACACTATGTTACCTCAACGGGGATATGCACATCCCCAATAATAAGAATATCATATTTCTTCTTGACAGTAGGAAGAGGAAATTCAAAACCTCCAAAAATAATCGATGCAATTTTTCCAATAGAGTTGATACTATGAACTTGAGGTTGTTTCCTCGGAAAGAGTCTAAGGGAGCAGCTGTGAGGGTCTCAGGCCGCCCTCCGTGCTAAGGAGGCCGAGTTTGCCGCCTTGGCGCAGGAGCGTGACCGCCTGGCCAAGAGGTTGGCCGACGAGGAGGAGAGCCACAAGGCGGCCCTGAAGGCGGTGCAGGACAGCGAGGCCGCCCTCCAGGCCGAGTATGAGACAGAGGCGGCTAGCTGGGCCGAAGCGAAGCAGACGCTGATCAATGGCTATGGCTAGATCGAAGATTTGGTTGACGGTAAGCCGCCTTCTTCTTCGTCCTTGCTTGTCGCTTGCCGTTTTGGCTCGTTTTCTGACTTGGTGCTTTTCTCTTCTTTCTCTTTCTTTCTTGCGCAGAGTACTTACCTGGCTACTCTACCGCCGCCAACCAGATCATCGAGGCCCGCCGCGAGGCACAGAGGCAGGCTGGCGCGGAGATCGCGCCAAACGCTCGCCGGTCGCTAGAGGAGCAGCACTTGGCGATCCAGGCCCGCCTCCAGCCGGCTCATCGCCTGCTCCGCCGGCTTCAACGTGTCGGGGCGCAGGTGTTGGCCGCTCTCTGGCCTAGTGAAGTGATTCCCCGCACCCCCAGTCGGACTGCCGACTGGCTGGAGGTGGCGGTCGGCCGCTTCGAGGCCTGGAAGGCTTCGGCGGCTCGGTCCGGCGCCAGGCGGGCGCTGGAGTTCGTCAAGGCCTGGTATCCCGGGCTGAGTCTGGACCAGCTAGCCACCTGGCGGCAGCAGGCCGACACGGAGCTAGAGCCGGCGCGGCCGGCTATCATCCGGCGGGCTTCGGCGATCGCCGACTACACCGACACCAGCGCCTTCGCTCCTGAGGTGCACGACAACGGTGTTGCCCAGCCGGAGGAGTGGTTCGGGCTGAACCCGGCAGACGGCGAAGACTCGGCGGAGGAGATCGACTCCAGCGACGAGGGCGAAGAGGAAGAGGAGGAGGGTGAAGACGCCGGGCCAGATGGTGGAGCGGCCGGTCAGCCTCAGCTTGACCGTGCCTCCAGCAACAAGGCACGCGCGGGTGCACCGCCTGCAGCCGGCGATGACCAAGCCGATACCCGCCAGCCGGCCACTCCTCCAGCCGGTGGCGCCATCTCCACCGACCAACCCGGCTCCCACACCGCGCCCTTGGTCTAGTCTGCTGTCTTTATTTTCCTGTCTTATCACTTTTGGAACAATATTTTGTTAAGTTTGCACAATTCCATCCACTGGGGGTGTATTCGAACTATGTTGATTGCCGGCCTTTTGGGGGCCTTATATGTAAATATGATTATGCATGCGTTTGGCTTTTCCTTGTTCTTTGCTTTTCATCCTTCTGTTGTTTCCTTTGCCGCCCTCCCTTGGTTGCCGCCCTCCCTTGGTTGCCGCCTCCCCAGTCGGACAGTTGCTCTGCAATCTGTGGCTGGAGGAGTGCCTGGCCAGTTGGGAGGGCAAGTACTCTAGCTTTGTTGGATTATAGCGAAGTGTTTGGGAGGCCGGCCAGCTGGCTGTTTTGACAGTCGGCAAGCGTGGTTGGAGGCCGTCTTTTCATTATACAAGTTCATTAGTCCTTAGCCGTTTTTCGTGTGAGCATCCTTTTTGCCTTTGGCTCTTGCTAGTCGGACAGTCGGTTCTTCGAGCTGTGACTTTCAACAAGAGAGGACTCGGGAGCCGGCACACTACTTGTCTGACTTCAGGTAGAACTTTAATATAACTTAAGGCGGCCAGTCCCCGGGCCGACTAGTCGAAACCGGTGCCAGACAGAAAATCAAATGTAATAATACATTCATGAATATGACACTCGTCATTCATAGATAAAGGAAGGCAGTCCCCAGTGCTCCTCGGGGGGCCTGTTGTTTCGTACTTAATACAAAAGGGTAGCATGATACATACTACTTTCAACTGTAAAATCTTCTCAGGAGGTTCGCGTTCCATGGTCGCTCCGACTCCTTGCCGGAATCATCCCTCTTGCGCGCTCTTGGTTTTTGCACGTCGATCAAGTAGTAGGAGTCGTTGCCTAGTGCCTTGCTGATGACGAAAGGGCCTTCACAAGGGGCCGAGAGCTTGTGCTGGCCGGCTGTTCGCTGGATCAGCTGAAGCACAAGGTCGCCCTCCTGGAAAGATCTTGGCTTGACCTTGCGGTTTTGGTAACGGCGCAACCCCTGCTGGTAGATGGTGGACCAGCTGAGTGCTAACAGCCGGCTTTCTTCCAGCAGGTCGACGCCATCTTCTCACGCTTCCTTGGCCTCCGCCTCCGTGTACATGGTGACCCGAGGCGAGTCGAACTCGATGTCGGTTGGGATGACAGCCTCGGCACCATATACAAGGAAGAACGGATTGAAGCCAGTTGACTTGTTAGGGGTAGTACGCAGACTCCAGAGGACAGCTGGCAGCTCATCGAGCCAGCAGCCAGCCCATCGCTCCAGTGGTACGACCAGTCGGGGCTTGATGCCGGAGAGGATGAGTCCATTTGCTCGCTCGACCTGGCCGTTTGACTGCGGGTGGGAAACGGACGCTAAGTCCAGTCGGATACCCTGCGTCGCGCAGAAACGTGCCAGTGCTCCTTTGGCAAAGTTTGTGCCATTGTCGGTGATGATGTTGTGCGGCACGCCGTACCGAGTAGTGATGTCGGCAATGAACGTCACGGCAGTCGGCCCGTTCAGCTTGTTGATCGGCTTTGCTTTGATCCACTTGGTAAATTTGTCCACGGCGACAAGCAAATGTGTCAAGCCGCCGCGGGCTGTCTTGAATGGGCCCACCATGTCCAGCCCCCAGACGGCAAAGGGCCAGGTGAGGGGGATGGTCTTGAGTACAGAAGCCGGCAGGAGTCAGTGCTTGATAAGGGTGCCCTCTCAGCACCCGGCGGTGAAGTACTCGATGGCCTAAACCTCGTGCACCCCCTCGCAGGAGTTGCGGAGCTCGGCCCACCGCGTTAGGTAGTCGCGGGTCGACTCGTTGGGCCCCTGGACGCATAGGGAGAGCTGGCGAGGCTTGGGAGGCCGCTTGTACGTGCTGGTGAAGTTGCGGACGAAGACTTCCGTGAAGTCCAGCCAGCTGTTGACGCTGTAGGGCTTGAGGCTGTTGAGCCAGGTACGCGCCGTGCCTTGTAGCATGAGGGGGACGTACTTCACGGCTACGCGCCTGTTGCCATTGGCTATCCTGACAGCCGTAGAGTAGTTGATGAGCCAATCTTCCGGCTTCACGGAGCCGTTGTACTTGGGCGTGTCTCTGGGGAGCGAGAACCCTTTGGGGAAGGGCTCGTCGTGGATGCGGGGGCCAAAGCATGGCGGACCGACATCGCCTTCTTCTTCTAGCACCAGGGATCGAGCCAGGCGGTCGATCCGGTGGCGGGCGTCGTTCTCGCCGACTCCTTCGCGGTGGCCTAGTCGGCCACCAAGAGTCGGATGCGTGACAGGCGGCGGGGTGGGATATCTCTCCCCTCGAGGCGGGGAAGGATGCGGATTTCCTTGGCGCTCCACTGCTCGAGGGCGGGCTTCCGCGTCGCGCTCGATGGTGATCCGAGTCCGGCTGCGGCTAGCAGCCGGCTCCTTGTATTTCCTCGCGCGGGCACCGCTCGCAGTCGGCGACCGGGATGTCACGGCGTGCTCTCGGCGCGGGGGAGGACTCTCAGCGCGGGCGCCGGCTTCGTGCCGTTCCGCGGCCGCGTCGATCAGCTGCTGGATTCGCCTTGTCATGTAGGGGAGCTCATCGGCTCCCAGCCCATTTAGCTCTTCTGCGGCCGCCTGAGCGGCTCGCAGATTCTCGAGCGGGGTGGCGTAGACGGGGCGGTCCGCCCCCAGCATGCTGGCGATGGCCGCGCCGCGCTTCTGGACGAGGCCGGCTCGGCTCGGCTCGCCATGAGGTGGCGTGCCAAAGGCGGTGCGGTCGACTTCGCGCTGGTGAGCCTCAGCGAGGCGTCTCATGGAGGCTATCTTCTGGCCTTCCGCGATGAGGGCGAGGCGGCGTGCCTCCAAGGTCTCGGCGTCGGCGTCAGCCGGGATGGGGATGGATAAGTCATGCAGGGCCGCTTGCCGGGCGTCGTGGGCGTTCTCGCCCCAGTTGGCGACGTGGCTGATGACCAGCACTTCGGTGACAGCGCTGCTGCCGCTGCAACTCGAGGGAGAGGGTCGTCGAAGACTACCACGTCGGAGGGGTAGGCGTCGAGTGATGCCGTGTCGGAATCGACAAGCATCGGGTCGGTGGAGCCGACCGACTCCAAGTCTACAGCAGGCTCGCTGGAGACGTGAAGTTGGTCGAGGAGGCTGATGAGGCAGCACTCGGGGTAGTCCATGCCCGCGTCGGATGCGGGCTCGTCGGAGATGCGAGTCTCGCCGAGCAGATCGGCGAGGCGGCTCGCTGCGCAGGCGTCATCGACGCCTTGCAGCGCGTCGGGGCAAACGCCGTCGGGCGCAGCAGGCTGGCTGCGCTCGCGAGGGAGGAAAAGGGTTCCCGTTCAGAACAGGTCTCCGGACGACGGTGCACCTGGCCCCACGGTGGGCGCCAAATGTCGGGTGGTAGGTGCGACATATGCCAACGGGTGGCTTATCATAGTGGGAGCCAATAAGACGTCGCCGGTGCCTGGAAACGGGATGTGGCGAACACATGCACGCCGGCGAATCTTACCCAGGTTCGGGGCTCTCCGTGAAGATAACACCCCTAGTCCTGCTCTGCGGGGTCTCCGCATGATCACTAGATCAAAACAAGTAGCTACAAGTGCTCCTTGAGCTGTCGGGTTAGAGGGAGAAGAAGGGCAAGGCTAGCGCTCCTTTTCTCTCTATGTGGTGTGTGTAACTCTATGAGACCAACCCTTTGCATGGGTGCCCCGGGGGGTTTATATAGGCCTACCCCCCGGGGGTACAATAGTAATCCGGCTGGGCGCGGGTCCCAGCCGTCAGTGTCTGCGTTCGCCGGCTTCTCCGCCGGCTGCCAGCTTCTTGGTCGACAGGCCGGCCCCACCGCTTGGGGGTTCTGTCGGCGGCGGGTTACTGTTGCCTCGCCCCTGATGACGAGGGCTTTGTCGAGGTAAGCATGGCTACATCGTAGACACCTTGCGGGCTCTCACTGTAGCCTTACCTTGTCTTGTCTCCTTAATGAGGCACATGTTTCGAGGGAGGGAGGTAGCCGGCTCCTGGGGGCTGGCTACGCCCCTGGCCGACTAGGGGAGGCCGGGCCGCCTTCGGGCGTCTCTCTGGCTAAAGGGGCCCGCCGCCCGCGGGCCGTACTGGCGTCCGTTGTGGATGACGTTGAGGCCAACATGGCTACAGTGCCGCGCCGGACGGGAGATGGCTGACCCGTACGGCGTCCTGTGGCCATGCCTGCTTCGGGATTCGGGGGTAGTGGGCCGTACTGCGACCACGCCCCGTCTTCTTACCGTTATGTGGACACAGTCTTGGTGGGTGCGGTCTTGGCCGGCTTCTGGGAGTCGGTCCTCTTGGGGCCGGCTTCCTGGAGTCGGCCACCTCGTAGCTTTCTTGGGGAAGGTTTCTGAGACTGGGTCGCCTTCTGGGAGTCGGCCCTGGGGATAGCCGGCCGAGGGAAGGCGGCCCTATGCTTTGTATTCTTGAAGGCTTAAATGGCCTGATAATTTCTTGAAGAGCCAGGGGGAGTCGGTTAGGCTACCCGTGGCCATTTACTCCGACACAATTTCTTTCATATACTTAGCATAAGGATTCATTTTGAGCATATCAGTCAATCACATACGCAGAAAGATAGGTCTAATCATTTCAGCAAAGCGCTCAAAATCCTCATCATCCTTTTTCTTGGATGGTTTAGGATGAAAAGGCATGGGTTTCTGAACCCATGGTTCCCTTTCTTTACCATGTTTCCTAGCAACAAATTCTCTTTTATCATAACGTTGACTCTTTGATTGTGGGTTATCAAGATCAACAGCATGTCCAATTTCTACATCATTATCATTACTAGGTTGAGCATCATCATGAACATTATCATTAACATTTTCACTAGTTTCATGTTCATTACATGATTGTGTTTCAGCATCAGAAATAGAAATATCATTAGGATTCTCAGGTGGTTCAGCAATAGGTTCACTAGAAGTATGCAAAGTCCTATCATTTTTCTTTTTCTTCCTTTTAGAAGGACTAGGTGCATCAATATTATTTCTCTGAGAATCTTTCTCAATTCTCTTAGGATGGCCTTCAGGATACAAAGGTTCCTGAGTCATTTTACCAGTTCTAGTAGCCACTCTAACAACATAATCATTATTCTTACTATTTAACTCATTGAGCAAATCATTCTGAGCTTTAAGTACTTATTCTACTTGAGTGATAACCATAGAAGCATGTTTACTAATGAGTTTAAGTTCACCTTTAACTCTAGACATATAATCACCCAAGTGTTCAAGCGTATCAGAATTATATTTCAATTGTCTACCAATCTAAGCATTGAAGTTTTCTTGTTTAACAATAAAGTTGTCAAACTCATCTAAGCACTGTCTAGCAGACTTATATTGGGGAATATCACCTTCATCAAATCTATAGAGAGAATTTACCTTTACTACCTGTGTCGAGTTATCAAGACCATGTGTTTCTTCAATAGGTGATGAATTAAGATCATATGTTTCTTCAACAGGCGGTAAATTAAGACCATGTATTTCTTCAGTAGGAGGTAATTTCTTAACATCTTCAACTTTAATACCCTTTTCTTTCATAGATTTCTTTGCCTCTTGCATATCTTCAGGACTGAGAAATAGAACACCCCTTTTCTTCGGAGTTGGTTTAAGAATAGGTTCAGGAGCTGGCTCAGGAAGTGTCCAATTATTTTCATTTGTCAACATATTATTCAATAGAATTTCAGCTTCATCCAGTGTTCTTTCCCTGAAAATAGAACCAACACAACTATCCACGTGGTCTCTGGAAGCATTGGTTAGTCCATTATAAAAGATATCAAATATTTCATTTTTCTTAAGAGGATGATCAGGCAAAGCATTAAGTAATTGGAGAAGCCTCCCCCAAGCTTGTGGGAGACTCTCTTCTTCAATTTGCACAAAATTGTATATATCCCTTAACGCAGCTTGTTTCTTATGAGCGGGGAAATATTTAGCAGACAAGTAATAAATCATATCCTGGGGACTACGCACACAACCAGGATCAAGAGAATTAAACCATATCTTAGCATCACCTTTTAATGAGAACGGAAATATTTTAAGGATATAGAAGTAGCGAGTTCTCTCATCAGTAGTGAACAGGGTGGCTATATCATTTAATTTAGTAAGATGTGCCACTAGAGTTTTAGATTCATAGCCATAAAAAGGATCATATTCAACCAAAGTAATTATATCAGGATCAACAGAGAATTCATAATCCTTATCAGTAACAAAGATAGGTGAAGTAGCATAAGCTGGATCATATTTCATTCTAGCATTTAGAGTTTTTTGTTTAAGCTTAGCTAATAGTTTCTTAAGATCACTTCTATCATTGCAAGCAAGAAAGTATCTTTTAGTTTCTTCATCCATAACATAGCCCTTAGGCACAACATGCAATTCATATTTATTAGGGGGAGAGTCTTCATCATCACTATCATCAATATTATCAGTTTCAATAGTTTCATTCTCTCTAGCCCTAGCAAGTTGTTCATCAAGAAATTCACCAAGTGGCACAGTACTATCAAGCATAGAAGTAGTTTCATCATAAGTATCATGCATAGCAGAAGTGGCATCATCAATAACATGCAACATATCAGAATTAATAGCAGAAGCAGGTTTAGGTGTCGCAAGCTTACTCAAAACAGAAGGTGAATCAAGTGCAGAGCTAGATGGCAGTTCCTTACCTCCCCTCGTAGTTGAGGGATAAATTTTAGTTTTCTCATCTTTCAAGTTCTTCATAGTGACCAGCAGATATAAATCCCAAGTGACTCAAAGAATAGAGCTATGCTCCCCGGCAACGACGCCAGAAAATAGTCTTGATAACCCACAAGTATAGGGGATCGCAACAGTTTTCGAGGGTAGAGTATTCAACCCAAATTTATAGATTCGACACAAGGGGAGCCAAAGAATATTCTCAAGTATTAGCAGTTGAGTTGTCAATTCAACCACACCTGGATAACTTAATATCTGCAGCAAAGTATTTAGTAGCAAAGTAGTATGGAAGTAACGGTAACGGTAGCAAAAGTAATATTTTTGGGTTTTGTAGTGATTGTAACAGTAGCAACGAAAAAGTAAATAAGTGAAGAACAATATGTGAAAAGCTCATAGGCATTGGATCGGTGATGGAGAATTATGCCGGATGTGGTTCATCATGTAACAGTCATAACATAGGGTGACACAGAACTAGCTCCAATTCATCAATGTAATGTAGGCATGTATTCCGAATATAGTCATACGTGCTTATGGAAAAGAACTTGCATGGCATCTTTTGTCCTACCCTCCCGTGGCAGCGGGGTCCTAGCGTAAACTAAGGGATATTAAGGCCTCCTTTTAATAGAGTACCGGACCAAAGCATTAACACATAGTGAATACATGAACTCCTCAAACTACGGTCATCACCGGGAGTGGTCCCGATTATTGTCACTTCGGGGTTGCTGGATCATAACACATAGTAGGTGACTATAGACTTGCAAGATAGGATAAAGAACTCACATATATTCAAGAAAACATAATAGGTTCAGATCTGAAATCATGGCACTCGGGCCCTAGTGACAAGCATTAAGCATAGCAAAGTCATAGCAACATCAATCTCAGAACATAGTGGATACTAGGGATCAAACCCTAACAAAACTAACTCGATTACATGATAAATCTCATCCAACCCATCACCGTCCAGCAAGCCTACGAAGGAATTACTCACGCACGGCGGTGAGCATCATGAAATTGGTGATGGAGGATGGTTGATGATGACGACGGCGAAAGATTCCCCTCTCCGGAGCCCCGAACGGACTCTAGATCAGCCCTCCCGAGAGAGTTTATGGCTTGGCGGCGGCTCCGTATCGTAAAACGCGATGAATCCTCCTCCCTGATGTTTTTCTCCCCGAACACGAATATATGGAGTTGGAGTTGAGGTCGGTGGAGCAACAGGGGGCCCACGAGGCAGGGGGCGTGCCCAGGGGGCAGGCACGCCCCCACCCTCGTGGACAGGTGGTGGGCCGCCTGGCCTTGATTCTTTTGCCAATATTTTTAATATTTTCCATAATAAGTTCCGTGGAGTTTCAAGGCATTCCGAGAACTTTTGTTTCTGCACATAAATAACACCATGGCAATTCTGTTGAAAACAGCGTCAGTCCGGGTTAGTTCCATTCAAATCATGCAAGTTAGAGTCCAAAACAAAGGCAAAAGTGTTTGGAAAAGTAGATACAACGGAGACGTATCAAGTACCAAAAGTGAAATGGTCTGCTCTTTATCATACTAACCTATCTCACAAAGTTCCGTTAAGTTTTGTGTGATTGAAGTTTTCATGTTTTGGGTGAGATGTTGATATGAGCAGAATAAGGAGTGACAAGACCTTAAGCTTGGGGATGCCCAAAGCCACCCCAAAGTAATATTCAAGGAATATCCAAGCAACTAAGCTTGGGGATGCCCCGGAGGGCATCCCCTCTTTTGTCTCCAATATTATCGGTAACCTCTCTTGGAGCTATGTTTTCATTCATCACATGATATGTGTTTTTCTTGGAGTGTCAATTTATTTTGTTAGGATTTTCTTGATGTTATTTAGAATAATGTTTTGCATCTTTTATTTCAATAAAAGGGGCATTGATAGCCTTTACTATGCTTATTTTACAAGTCTACATGTTGCTGTTTGAAAACAGAAAGTTTACCGTCGTTGCAAAAATTCCCTAGAAAAGTCAGAATGTGATAAAATGTTGAAACTTTTTGCACAATAAGCTCTGATAAATTTTCTACAGTGTGGTAAATTTTCATAATTTTTGGAGTTAAAGAAGTATTGATACTCTTGCATTCTTTACACACTGTACTGTTTTGGCAGATTGTTGTTGTGTTTGCATTGTTTGCATATGTTTGCTTGTTTAATGATCCTATTTGAGGGTAGGAGTTTTAAATATGCAGAGATATTTAGTATGCAATGTTGAATAATAATTTTAGTGATTTGCTACAGTAGAGGATGATGAGGTTTTTGCATTGGTTTATACTAACTTATCTCACGAGTTCTTGTTGAGTTTTGTGTGGATGAAGCTGTTGAGATTTAGGAAAACCGTGATATGAGAAGAATTAAGGAGACACAAAAGCTCATGCTTGGGGATGCCCCGGTAGGCATCCCACCTTTCTTCTTCAACAATTATCGGTTAGTATCGGTTCAGCCTAAGTTTTTGCTTCTTCACATGATGTGTTGTAGGATCGAAAGTATGTCTAGAGGGGGGGTGATTAGACTACTTGACCAAATAAAAATCTAGCCTTTTCCATATTTTAAGTCTTGGCAGATTTTAGCAACTTAGCACAAGTCAAGCAATCAACCTACACATGCAAGTCTAAGAGTATAGCAGCGGAATGTAAAAACATTATACATGAAGGTAAAGGGAGGAGTTTGGAGGGAGCAAACGCAATGTAGACACGGAGATTTTTGGCGTGGTTCCGATAGGTGGTGCTATCGTACATCCACGTTGATGGAGACTTCAACCCATGAAGGGTAACGGTTGCGCGAGTCCATGGAGGGCTCCACCCACGAAGGGTCCACGAAGAAGCAACCTTGTCTATCCCACCATGGCCATCGCCCACGAAGGACTTGCCTCACTAGGGTAGATCTTCATGAAGTAGGCGGTCTCCTTGCCCGTACAAACTCCTTGGTTCAACTCCACAATCTTGACGGAGATTCCCAAGTGACACCTAACCAATGTAGGAGACACCACTCTCCAAAAGGTAATAGATGGTGTGTTGATGATGAACTCCTTGCTCTTGTGCTTCAAATGATAGTCTCCCCAACACTTAACTCTCTCACACAGATTTGGATTTGGTGGAAAGATTATTTGAGTGGAAAGCAACTTGGGGAAGGCTAGAGATCAAGAT
Source organism: Triticum aestivum (assembly GCF_018294505.1). Lineage (NCBI taxonomy): Eukaryota > Viridiplantae > Streptophyta > Magnoliopsida > Poales > Poaceae > Triticum > Triticum aestivum. The sequence continues at coordinate 162,250,910 of NC_057802.1, forward strand.
TCTTGTGGTTGGAATGGAATATCTTGGTCTCAACACATGAGTAGGTGGTTCTCTCAGAAAATGTATGCTGGAAGTGTAGGCACGTTCTGATGGCTCTCTCCCCGAATGAAGAGTGGGTGTAGGGGTATAAATAGCCTCCACACAAAATCTAACCGTTACACACAATTTACCAAACTCGGTGGGACCGAATAGTTAAACTCGGTCAGACCGATTTAGTTCAAAATGTGAACGTTAGGAATTTCGGTGGGACCGACATGTCAACTCGGTGGGATCGATTTCATTAGGGTTAGGGCATAACGTAATCTCGGTGAGACCGATCACATAAACTCGGTAGGACCGATTTCTATAAAAGGCAAACAGAGAGTTGGTCAGGCAAACTCGGTGGGACCGAATCGCTCATTTCGGTGAGACCGAAACGTTACGAAAGGGAAACAAAGAGTTTGCATTGCGAACTCGGTGAGACCGATCGCTCATCTCGGTTGGACCGAAACGTTACGAAGGGAAACAGAGAGTTTGCAATCCCATCTCGGTGAGACCGAGATCCCTATCGGTGAGACCGAAGTGACTAGGGTTTCTGGCTGTGGCTATGTCAAATGAACTCGGTGGCGCCGGATAGATAATTTCGGTGGGGCCGATTTTGACTTTTGGTTTGGGACATATGTGGATATGAGAAAGTGGTAGAGGGATTTTGGAGCATATCACTAAGCATTTTGAGCAAGCAAGCCATTAAGCAACACCTCATCCCCTTTTAATAGTATTGGCTTTTCCTATGGACTCAATGTGATCTTGGATCACTAAAACGAAAATGTAGAGTCTTGAGCTTGAGCCAATTTGTGTCCTTAGCATTTTGAGGGGTCCACATTCTTGATCCATGCCATGCCAATCATTGAACTATCTGAAATGATTATCTTGGAATAGCATTAGTTCAATGAGCTATATGTTGTTAGGGATTACGAAAACCACCCAGGGATAGTTGCACTTTCAGTCTCCCCCTTCTTGGTAATTGATGACAACATATAGATCAAAGCTTCGACAAATGATAATAAGATTGAAATACATCGTCGCTTTGAGAAGTATGTGATAAGCAAGAGCTCCCCCTAAATTTGTGTATTATTTGAAATTTGCTTTTGAATGCAAATGCACAATCGATTAGGATCATGGGTTACTCTTCCATATCACATACATCTTGGTGGAGCGCTCAAAATGATATAAGGTAAAAACATGCACTCATCACCAAGCAAAGTGAATGATCATATATGAGATATAAAATATAATATCATCCAAGCAAGCATTAAAGTAGGATATGATCAAACACATGATCATACAAGTATCTCACACACAAACATAAAGAGTATTAAACAAGAACACACAGAAGTATCAAGCAAATAGCAAGAGAGCCAAAGAAGCAAAACACTCTCTCGAAGCCTATGATCTATACATTTCTCCCCCTTTGGCATGCAACAAGTTACCAAAAAGTTCGAAAATGCATAGTGCTATGCGTCTCTAGGCTTGGTCTTCGGGAGGTGGTGTAGAGATGACTCGAAGGACGAAAGCATCTGTAGACGTTGTTGGAGCTAGTGGAGTGGCAACTGGAGGTGGCACTGAAGCTGTAGCTGCTGGTGATGATGTGGCAGCTCTAGTGTCAGCCATGGGCACTGCAGCAGACCTCTGACCTCTAGGCACTCTCTAAAAGGCACCTATGGTAGCCTGCCCTTTCCTCTCCTCTGCTTCCTCCTAGAGCTACTCAACAGCTGTCTGCATCTCAGTCACTTTTAGATCAAGATCATAGAATTTGGTCTCAATGATCCTCTCCAAGCTCTCCTGATTCTGAGTTAGGGTGGCCAAGCCCTTCTCAATCCTCAATGTTGCTTGAATTAGATAAGCAAACTGATCTTGTTTTGACTTTAGAAACACTTGAGATGCCTCCTCAACACTTGGCATCTTTGCAGCCTTCTCATCCTTTGCCTTCTCTCTCTTTTCTTGTGCTTGCACAGATGTAGGATCATCCTCATTCATCACAACAGTGTTGTCCTCAAATTCTGGTCTCAAAGGTAAATGCTCCTTGTCCAACAAATAAGTGCATGTGCCCATCTTGGAGTTGATGAGCACCTGAATATGTGGATCATACCCACAAGATCTCTTCTGATCTGCAGCTGTCCTCTTGATAGTTTCCACAATCAGGCTCATGACATTGAATTTCTGAGGCACATCAAATATCTGCAGCAAGTTGATTTAATGGCCTCTGATCATCTTGTGATCTCCAGACTTGGGCAACAATGTATGCATCAGGATTGTGTTGATAGTAGCTAGACCAGACAACAAGTAATGCACAGATCCAAGCTTATGTGTTTCCAATGCCTTATCCGGGATCTCCTTGTACATATTTGCCATAGAGTTGTGGGCTTTCTTCTTCTTGGCATAGACATCCAAGTCATCTTCATGTTCTTTAGGGGCATTGATCAACTTTGCCCATTCATCAACAGTAGATTGGTACATTGTACCCTCAGACATCCATACAATTCTACCATCTGGATAGAAATGAGCTGTAGAGTAAAATTGCATAATGAGCTCATCATTCCATTTGGTAAGCTCCTGTCCCACAAACTTGTCAACACCACAAGCTTTGAAATTCTCATATACACCTGGAAAGTGATCTTCATTCTCATCAATGTATTCCCAATCAACCCACTTCATATCACAGACTATGGGCTTCTTGTCAAGTAGAATGGTTTCATAGAAATCTTGTTGTTCTTTGGTGTGGAACCTGTAGTCCACTGCAGTCTTCCTCCTCACAACATAGGGATCACTTTGTCTCCAAAGTCCCAGACCTGCATCCTTCCTGATGTTCATATCTTCTGCCACTGGATGGCTGTCATCATGATCTGGAATCTTTCGTTTAAGTTTCCTTAGCACTTGGGCTTCAGCTTCTTCTTCTTCCATTTTAGGCATTGGGGCCTTGTTCTTCTTTGTAGCTGGAATGTTCCTGGTGCTTCTCTTGGGCTTTGGAGCTGGAGCAGAAGCTTTGGGGCAGTATTGGGCTTAGAAGGGGCAGCCCAGACTTAATTGCATCCCCCATCAGCTTTTGGGACTTGGGTGCTGGTGCAGCATCCTCTTCCTCTTCTTCTTCCATCATAGAAGCTTTTCCAATGATTCTGGCAGTGGTCTTCTTGACCCTCTACTTCCTCTTCTTGCCTTCACTAGCTGCCTCTTCAGTTGTCTTAGAGGGTTCAACAGTTGAGGCCCTGGCCTTTAAGGTTGGCACCCTCTTGGCAGGGGCCTTCTTGTGCATTCCAGGTTTTGTTGCAGCAGCAGTTCCATATTCCTTCTTCAGGACTTTCTTCTTAGAGCTGACTTCTTCCTCAACTGCCACATAGTCCTCATCCTCTGAGTCTGAGGTTCTCTTCTTCCTTTTTCTAGTGGCTGCCTTGGGCAAGTTGCTTGGAGTGCTCCTACTGCCCTCATCATAGCTGCTAGAGGGACTAGTGCCCTCACTCATGTGCACTTGCTCTTCTGATTTGTTCTGCCTATCACTTTGGTCAGACATATTGGCAAGGCAAACTGATAGCAGACCCTGTGAATAGATGTAGATGAGTAGATTGGATGAGCATCAGAAAGTGCAGAGTTTTTGCAAAAAAGATGAGTCAAATAGTTTTCCCCCAGAAAGCATTTCGGAGCTACCGATTTGTTAAACTCGGTGACACCGAAGCAACTTTTGGAGTGTAAACTAGTGAACTCGGTCAGACCAAGTCACCTTTTGGTGGCTCCGAGATTGCTAGGGTTTCACAGAGAGTTGAACTCGGTCGCACCGATTTGCAACTTTCGGTCAGATCGAAAAGTGCAAGTGCAATGGCCTAAGCCAAACCGGTGAGACCGATTCCTACAACTCGGTCGGTCCGAAATGAGTTCGGCGGTAACCTAACCCTAAATTTTCGAATCAAACCTAATCTAATGGATGTTTTCTCTAGATAGATTGATCTCATACGTGGTAAAGAGCATGGCATTGCATTGTGCTAAGAATCGGAGTAAGGAATTAGCACAAGAGGTCGAACTCATACCCTAGTTCGGCGGTGAGTTCGCTACGGCGGCAACGGCGGCATTGAAATCTGTTGACGGCGATGGAAACTAGTGGCGGGAGGTCGCTGGCGATGAGGAGACGATCCGGAGACCCGAGGCGGCAGAGCAGGACACGCACGGGATGAGGGGTTTTGAAGAAATTTCCAAAATCTCACTCGTCGGTATATCTATCCTGACCCTGTTGATGTGACCGAGTGGAACAACTCGGTGGCACCGAGATGCAGAATCGCGAGCGGTTACTGCAAGTCGGTGTGACCAAAAAGTTCAAATCGGTTGCACCGAGATTGAAAACCTAGATCAACTCAGTGAACTCGGTGTGACCGAAGTGGATGGATCGGTCAGACCGAAATGCATAGAGAGGTTTTCGAAGTTTAAGTCTATGACGAATCGGGGACACAGAGTGCTCCTCACACAGAGTGGTTCGAATCTGACTTGATCAAACTTTGTGATGTAGCATGAATAGAGTTTGAGACGAGAAAAGCATAGATAGCTAGATGAGGTTCTTAGGCATTCTTGTCCATCCATTTGGCAAAAGAGAAAAGGCCAAACAATCAAAGCAACAAATGGATGTCCTCGAATGAGTAAAATATGCAACCAACATGCTCACACAATAAAATGGCAAATGAAATATGTGGCAAAGCATGCACAAACACTCTAGCATCTATCAAGCAATTGGCGATGACTAGGTCATCTATATATGAGTATATTGACTTAGGAGTCAAATGAGAACATTTGATCATAGGTCATACTCATCGTTTAAGAACAAGTGGGGTTACCACTTTTACATAAAGCATTGTTGTGTTCGCACCATTAGAGCTGCTTTAGCTCAATTGTTAGAGCAAAGCTCCCCCTAGATGTGATATCCCCCCTAAGAGGGATGAACTAACCTTGGGTTTTGTCGATGATGACTTCATGTAGGTCTTGAAGATGTGGATGCTCAATGTTGATGTAGATCATTTGGAGCAATGCATTGGAGTGAGTTGCACTTTCAATATCTACACGGGTTAGTCCCACAAGGAATAAACAAGGATATCCATAGACATAGAGTGAAGTTCACACAAGATGATGTCCATGAAAGCATTAGGTTCCCTTGTCCCTTGTCTTACCAACAAGAGGGTTTGTGACTCCTTGAACTAGTGCAAGATGTGGAAGTTGTTTGCACTTGTCCTCGCCAAAATGATATGAGTGAAGTATGTTGGCGGAGTCACCCTCAAGAACTCTCTAGTCCTTCTTCTTCGGGATCCACATCATCTTGATGGGAATCCTTGGAGTTGTAGTCGTACTTGATGAAGTAGAACTTGATGTAGTCTTGGGAACCCACTTGACCAAGGCCTTAGGAGCTTCTTCAAATGCATCAATCTCCTCTTGAAGCTTGTCCTTGCCTTTTTGCTTGTGGTCTTGTGGTGGAAGATCAACTTGAGCTTGTGTCCTTGGAAAGAAGTAGGATCATACTTCTCTTGTTGAGGAACAAACTTCGTCTTGGGGTATTGATCTTCTTCCCACTCAACTCCATTGGCATTGACACTACTGGAATCAGCTAATTTGCCATCTGCCAGCTGACGGCAAAGAAGCTCTTTGCCATTAGCTACCCAAAAGCGGACGGCAAAGAAATGGCAGACGGCAAAGAAGCTCTTTGCCATCTGCGAGCTCTTTGCCGTCTGCCAGCAGACGGCAAAGAATCTTTGCCGTCCGCTGGCAGACGGCAAAGAGAGAGGTGGCCCCCACCCCCCGCCCGTTTGGAAAAAAACTTAACGCCCCACCTCTTTGCCGTCTGCCAGCAGACGG
>NC_057802.1:162257364-162257918 GCF_018294505.1 Triticum aestivum
CTCCTCTTTTTTTCCTTTTTTCTGTTTTTTTAGTTTTAGGTTTATGTTTAGTTTAGATTTAGTTTTAGTTTTAGGTTTAGTTTTAGTTTAGTTTTAGGTTTAGATTTAGTTTTTTCCTTTTTTCTGTTTTTTTAGTTTTAGGTTTATGTTTAGTTTAGATTTAGTTTTAGTTTTAGTTTTAGATTTAGGTTTAGTTTTAGGTTTAGTTTAGTTTGAGGAAAGAAGAAGAAGAAGAAGAAAAAAGAGGAGAGGAGGAGAAGAAGAAGAGGAAAAAGGAAAGGAAGAAGAAGAGGAGGAGGAGGAGAAGAAAAAAGAAGAAGAGGAAGAAGAAGAAGAAAAAAGAGGAGAGGAGGAGAAGAAGAAGAGGAAAAAGGAAAGGATGAAGAAGAAGAAGAAGAAGAAGAAGAAGAAGAAGGAAAAAAAGGAAGAAAAGGAAGAAGAGGAAGAAGAAGAAAAGGAAAAAAGAGGAAAAAACCCCGACCCGACACGGCACCCCGACCCCGACCCGGCACCCCGACACGACACCCCGACCCCTAGACCCCGACCCCGACACC